>NW_022280067.1:2593138-2613074 GCF_004355925.1 Anarrhichthys ocellatus | reverse complement strand
ACACACACACACACACACACACACACACACACACACACACACACACACACACACACACACACACAATAAGCACCACAGTAGAGGAGGTACAGCCGGCTGTGTGCCAGGGCTGCACAGCCACTCTCTGCAGGGAAGCTGGTAACAATTGTTGTGACTTACCACACTAGCCAGTGCAGTTAATGCTCACGCTGAAGACAAACATAACCGACAGATGTTGACGACACGTTACTGAGGCCTTGGAGGTTAGGCGTTTAAAAGTCTATTTCAAGCATGTCCAGAAACCCTTTATCCAAAAAGACTTGCATAATAATAGTAGAATAGGCACAAGATTGCAATATGAATGTTTACGTGTACCTCACTCTCAGTAACTTTCTGTCCTTTCCCGTGTGTATCTGCCTTTTTGTCTGAATTTGTTTTTTTCTTTGGTCGTACTTGTTGGCGTCCAACAGGGTGTTGACAAGCTCGAGGTTGGGCTCTCCGCACACCCTGAATCTAAGAAAATGAGATCTTCTCCTTGTATAATGATGAGACATTCAAGAGGAAAATAATGAAAGCTAATGAGCCAGAGAAACCTCCGTTCTGTTGGTTTCCGCGCTGACCACAGCTGCTTCAATTAAGACGTTGCCATTAACAATTTCTTTTAAAGAAAAGAATCAAAGCCACTGCAAGGCACTCTTGATAGAATTTATGATGCAGTCTGTGCTACTTCATCACGAAAGCCACAGCATGTCCGAAAAGCCCTGGTGTTGTTTCCAGTTAATAATGCTCCTTTGAACTAGCTATTAATATGAAATATGTTTAGGTTTTAGTTGAAGGATCTGCTCTCCTTTTCATCAGGCAGCAGCCACAAACCAAAGACAACCTTGAAACCCGCACACACAACTCCGTAGAAGTGTTCTCCTTCCTGTCTGCTTTAAAATGAATGAAGTGATTCTTAAAATATTCAACACTGGTGTTGTGGAGTAGATACAGGGTGAAAGCAACCATACCTGAAACCTGCTCTGTACAGTCACCATGACCAGCATCGCTCCTTGATCGTTTAAAACCCACAAAATACTTCACTTCCTCCACATTTTCTCATCTCACCCGTTCAAACCGTCTAGTCTTCTCTGATCTTTGCCATAATTACAGGCTGTGCCTCCTCTGTCCTGTAATCTGCCATCACTCTATTGATTGCCCTTATTCAAAGGCATTCAACTCAGATTTATTGATTTGTTTAGTGGGCGTTTGACCTAAACATTAAAGGTTCAAGTTCTTACCCTAATTTGAAATCTTTCTCAAATGTGCAAGACTCTTCTTCAGCCCTCCAGCAAAGACCTTTCAGTGAATAGTGTGCTGTCCTCATCGCACATCTGCTGATCTTCTTCAGTGTCCAACAGTCTTATGTATCTGGTGTATGTGTGATAAAAGAGCATGAGCAATCCTAAAAAGACATCAGGTGTTACTCACACTTCCTTCCTGTATCTTGCAGCATTTGGAGCTCTTCTTAGCTGGCATATGGGACTGTTTGATGGATAGGACAGAGACTGATGTTCCTCCACCGTCCAGGGGATATTTTCTAATTGGGTCATGCAGGCTGAGCTGGTTTCCTAGTTTCCTGAGTTTGGGGCACTGGGGAGCTGGACTCTTTCTGACTATCGAGGGAGCAAGTGCAACCTTGCACTGGATGGCAGGCTGACTGATTCAAATAGACCCGTTTACTGCCGATGTCATGATTACATCATAGTGTGAGCTGGAGGCGAAACGAATGAAAGACTGGAGGCAAACACGAATCACCTCAGAGTACTGGGCTAAAGTTTAGCATTCAAAATGTTGCCTTGCTATGTTGTTGGGTGTCAGAATCAATGTGCATGTATTTGATTTTATAGCTTCTTACTTTATCTTTGCCTGAAATTCACATTTGATTGTTGATCAATGTTCAGCTGGGTGATATCTGTGTTTGAGATTGTTCTGCTTCAATTCATCATAATTTTGAGGATGCAAAGTGACTATTTTTAATCAGGAAGGTGACCTCAGCTCTTGCCTTGTTTCAGATAGATATTTAAATAAGATATTTTCTGTTTCAAGCTAAACGTGAAATTGTTAGTCTACATGTGAGATAAAAGTCTCAGTATTGTTTTTTGCACTGCAGAGAACCAGAGGACTCACGTACGCCATGAATGGAGGCTTTTAGGACTGAGTGGGATGCCTTTCATTGTCACACACACACAGTCTCATACACATGATTCTATGCACACACACCCTGACATTCCTGAGCCCCTTAATCCTCATCCCATTCAAACACACACACTCACAGAGCTCCCCAGCTGGTCGTCCTCCCCAACAACAATGCATGCTGTCACCACACTCTGGAAAGTGACACAATTGTCTCTCAGCTGACTGGCATTTGTCTGGAGAGAGCTGCATGATGCAGCACTGCTGCCTGTCACTAGTGTATTTCTCTCTTTTCAGAGGGGGATTAATCTGTAACTGCAGTCTAGGATTCTACTCCATAATGCTATAAGTGTGTTTAAAAAAAAGTGGTCTTTCAAGAAGTTTATTAGAAAAGTGTATTGAAATAGAATAACTCTTGGTTTAAGATGTAAGAATCTAATAGTGGTTTGATAAGATGCATGTTTCTTCTTTTCTAGAGCAAGGAAAGATGCAGTGCCTCGTTAACGTAATGCTAACTACTGGATCGGCTCCTATTACCATTTCACTGAAGCATCAGTTTTACTGTAATGCTGACTGGTGCAACACAGCACTGATCTGTGTGAGGTTGGTATTTTATGGGATAAGTGTTTAGATCGAGAACAAGCTTTGTGTTACGATACTACAGGCAGCAATGACAAGTGAGCTGAACAGAAGAAGAATTGGGTGATCATTAAAAGAAGAACACAAACACCTCGACTCAGTCCAAAAATGGCTCCACCTGCTGTCCAGAAACTCAAAACTCATTGACTTAAAATCTGAGGAGATGGACACCACCATACGCTGTGAGCAGCAACACTGGGAAACCAAAGCAAGAGGCCCTTTTTCAAACAAACATGCATCTTAAACATGCATTGACCTACTTGCCAATTTGTAGCCCAGACTAATGATTTTGTTGTTTTTTAAGTCACTGAGTGAAACCCATGTAATGCAGCTTTTTGCTTGTTTCTGACAGAAGGAAAGAAAGAGACAAGAAATGTTTCCTCCAAAATATTGACATAATTACTCAGAACCATCATTGCACCACTAGTAAAAATATAGCAACCCTTCTGTCAGCTTTGGCAACCACATGCTGATGGCTGGCTACAAGTCTGGCAACCACTTTTAAACTAACTTTCAGTCATCAATTGTTTGTAGCTCAGTGGCTACAGCCTGGCACTGCCACTGCCCGGGTGAAGGGTTCAGCTTTCTGCTGAAAGCACAAGCAGTCACTGTAGTGAAGAGGATAAAAGCATCCGCTGAATGGCAAATGTTTGACTTGTACAGTAGGAGTCCTGTTCTCCCAGACTGCAGCCGGTCGGCCTCTGTGTGACGACGGCAGCAGGCAGAGGTCTCCGCAGGCTCCATCAGGCCTGGACCACCGCCAGCTCCTGCAATTCAGGGAGGCTGTTTGTCAAGTGCTGGCCACAATTTAATTGTGACAGGGCATTTAGCAATTCTCATTGAAGTCCAAAACTAATATACACACTGCAAGAAAGCATGTCAGATCAGTGATAAGGAGCCAACTGGCCAAATTCAGTCCTTTTTATGCTGTCTAAACCAGCTCCTTTTGTTGTTGCTGTTTTCCTATTTTGTGTTGTTATGTTGAATGCAACATAGCCCACTAGACACCTACTGCTTTACCAACAGATTAATTTGATCCAGTGCGGTGGCTGTTTATTCAGTATTCCTGGTGGAGTGTCCTAGATCAGAACTCTTAACAGTTAACTGACTGCAGGTCTCTCTAGTTAAGAGTGTCAACTAAATACCTACCATGGAATGACTTGGCTTACAGTATCGGTCTCTTGAGTGCTGTAATCATCATCATCAGGTTGCTGGTAGCAAAGGATCAACTCTAATCCTGACTAATCTAGCCAGCTGCACCTCCCTCCTTTTGGGGGTTGACCATGACGGCTCCCCTGGGTGGCCCGAGTCCAACTTTGAAATCCGTAAAGAGATGCGTGAAGCTTATTTTAGATGCTTTGTTTGTCAATCAACACAAAGAGATTTACATAAGGTAATTCAAACAAGGTAGTGCTCAAGGGCATCTCAGCAGTGCCCAGGAGGCCAACTGGCACCTACCAGTCATCAGTCCACACACCATAAGTCTGTACGGGCATTTAAACCGGTTCCCAAGCCAAATCTCTGCATGTTTTCCCTCGGCACTGTGACCTTTTTAAAATTCTTGCTATAGGTTGCCTGTAATGTTGGCATTCTGGAAGTTTAAAGTCTCCAATTTATCACGACTAAAGAAGCAGTTATTGGTGATGTACTGTACATCAATTTTGGGAAGATGGGATCAAACATTAGTGGCCCCAGTATGGAAATTTAGCATCACGTTTGTTATTGTTTTTATGTATAAATTCAGTTATACATTGAAATTCGGCAAACTGGAGTAAATTTTGATATCAGCTTTCCTCTGTGCCAGACTCTAGATACAGTACATTAGCCACCGGAATTGGTCCAACGTGCACCGGACCCTTAAACTAGTCTGAGAACTCAGTCCAAATCGGACCAAATTCTGCACCCCAAAAGGCTGCCTTACACAGCAGATCCAGCTTACCTTTGGTCCTCAACACTAAGCCACTATCGGCATAACTGGGCCGGCTACCTGTGTGAAGATGAACTAGTGAAATGACTTGGAATTGAAACCTTCCTACTCTCTCATCTCTGGTACAAATGTCCGTCCTACTTTCTATGGTGTTGCTGTTGCTTTTCCCATCTTCACATGTAGATCAGAGCTGAAAGCAAAAAGGTCCTGATCCCTCTCTGGGGGTTGTTGAAAGGCTTTCTAGGAATTCACTAATCTTGAGTTGAAGCGAACAAGACGGGTTGAACGATCGCAAAACCAACAGCTAGGATCCAGTAGACCTAACAGATTGATAATTGTAAGGATGTCAAAGTGTTTCTCTTATCAGCTCTTATTGAAATGATATGTTGCTATGATGAAGCAATCAAAGTGGTGAACAGAATGATTGAAACTAAGTTTTACCCTCTTTGTTTTTGTCTGGTTGATCTAATCTAACATAGTATTAACAGTTATTACATTTCCTTGTTTTAAGAATATTAAGATCATATCTGTGAACTCGCATAAACCAACACATTAGTACTTTACACTTAATGTCATTTTCACATTGTGCACTCACTAAGCAATATACTGGTAATGTTTTCAGTGATATAATCATTTTTAATAATCACATTATATAATATTTGATATTTTGATATCATTCAAATCGCTGATAAGCAACTTATGGAATGTGAACAAAGCCTAAGCTTCAATAATGAACCTACCCACATTTTTGCCAAGCTTATTTCCTACACTAATTTTAATCCTTAGTTCCCGACCTGATCAGTCATCAGTCCATCTCAGATTGTACAGGCGTGTGTGCGTGTGTGTGTGTGGGCATTATGAGTAATATGACTAAGTAGGGGCTACTATGTAAAACAGTGTAGGTTTACGTTTCCTGCAGTGGAAATCAGAGCTTGATCTTAACCAAATTCCTCTTAAAATCGGCTTCAAAGAAGTATTACATGTTAACGGATTTGAGCTTTTTCGGGTTTAGCTCACAATCCAACAATGCTGTGTTCTTTGGACCTGCTTTAGTCACATTTTTGTAACAATATTACAGAATATAACCCTCAGGTTCTGTGTAGCGGTTCGTGTTCACCGTCTGCTCAGTAGACTGACTCATAGGATGTAGACTGCGAGTATAAATTGGTCGCGTATTTCTCCGACACTGCCTCCTGTATTTAGTGCCTTCCATGATTGTGATTGGTTTAAAGAAACCCTAATAAGCCAAAGTGTTTTTTCTCTTTATTCACCTTTACCAGAATGATAATGTGTGGAGCAAGACTTTTACAAGGCTCTCGTTACAGCGCTGTGGAGAAAGGTCTGGCTATGTGAGCTGTTAAGGGACACTTAGACTTTGGTTGACATCAGCTCTTTTGTGACACTCGCATCACAGTCACACTTACTTTTCATCGACCTTTCTGCTAGTGCACTGCTTCACTGCACCTCACCCGTCGCCCGAGGAGAGTGGTGTCTGTACCCTGTATTCACTTTTTCCATCTGGTCCAGGGATTCATTCAGTCAGTTAGCAACCTGGCAGCCACTTGTGTGTGTCTTCATGCAGCTCACCTCTTTCTCTCAGTGAAAATATTATATCTCTCTGGAAAGGTGTGATTTTTGATAAATTCCTGGAGGATCTGGTACGGATGCACCTTAAACCAACCTGCACCATTTTAGAACAAACAATCAAATAGTTTGAAATCTAATAATATAAATCACTTTTAACTTTTACCTTGCTGTAGTTATCCCAGAACTATTGATTGTACAATATTGACACACAGGTATGAATATGATAGAAGTACTAATACCTGAATGTCAAAGCTGTACATTTACTGTATTGTTGTACAGTGTAGAGCTGAGACGATTAGTCAATCGATTAGTCCATCAACAATCTGAAACATTGTGCTATTGCTACTGTAAACCAAAATGAATAAAAATATATATAATACTGGTTCATCAATGGTTTTCTTAGTCTTCCATGTATAATATTAACATCTTTAGGTTTTTGACTGTTGGTTGGACAAACTGCGAAACCATTAGAGGCATTTTCTTATTTTTTTCCAATTTTTTCAAATAATTATTTGCAGCCCCAGTAGAAAATTTAAATAAACATTTTCAAAAGCTTAATTAACTGTTTCATACTCTTATTACATCAAGAACAGAATGTGCCGATGCTTTATGGGGACTGAGAGAATGCTAGTGACATTGTGGTCCACTTTATCTCACCCCGACTGCATCCTCAAAAGAATTTGACAGTGAAGTCTGTTATTTAGTTCTCTTTGGAAAGATACTTTATCATTCCTGGAATTCCTTCTTAAAATCCCTGAACCCCTGGGGAGAAGCACAATGGCAGGATTTCTGAGCGTTTGGGTAGGAACAGCCCGGCTCCGTGCTTCCTCTTCCTAATGGGGAGCTCAGTGCTAACGTGGACTGACAAACACTCATGTTCCCAGGGGTGACAGAGGGGCTTAGCTTTGGGAAACTGTCAAAGAACAGGGATTCGTTTCCCTTCCACTTACATGTTTAAGAATTTGAGTCCATAGTGTGGCATCATATTTAATGTAAAGTCATTGAAGCTTTTTCTGACACGCTCACCTGTAGTTTCCTCCAGAGACGACATAAATCCAACAGAATCCAGGGCTAACTCGTCTTTGTACTCCATGGTATTGGTTGTGTGTTGCAAATACAGTACATGCATGTAAGGATACAGGTAACACATTTGGATTTGGTTCACCTGCGCAATTGAAATTAAAGTGTCTAAAATCCATTAATGCCAATTAATCAAACCGCTAAAAAGCAACATTTATAGTCGCCTTCTATAGTATGTTGTTAAAAACTTGAAAATGTATTTAAGTTTAGAAAATTAGTTTAAAAACTAAATCAATTTGAATCACATTTGTCTGTGGTTTGTCAAGAACATTTCTTCATTTATTTTGAATTAATTTCTGCACATTGAACCATAGATAACTTCCCACTGCGTTTGCATTTAGGGAATGCCAGTAGGCTGTCATGTTGGCGTTGTAATGGAAACCAATTTGTAATAGAATCAGTGTTTATTTGTGTCTCAAGTAGATGTTTCAGCGTGATTACACCGCTGGCCAAGTGTGGTCCCACACTTGTGAGAGCAGAAGTCGTTGTAAACGCGCTGATTAACCCGCGTAGTGCTCCGGTGTTGACACAGTATGTCAGTGAAGCTCCTGATTAGGACGGAGCTTTGTAAGGAGAAGACAGGAGGGCATGTCTCAACGTGTACACGGAGGACAGAATCTTATCACATTGAAAGTTGAGAAGGCTTTTTGTGTGTTTTGGCTGGTATACAGGCCGCCCCCTCTTGTAATGATAGCATGAAGATGAATCTACTTCTTATCATTCTTCTAGTATTTACTAAAAATTCAACGTCTGTTGCCTGGATACTGTGCTGGGCATGGTGCACTTCACACTGTGCCAAATCTTATATTGCTCAGTCGACAAGAAAATAACACTTGGGCTACACTTCACTAATTTCAATGAGCTCGAAGCTGAAGCCCTGTTTCCATGGGATTATTATTAGCTGGGGTCATCCAGTCATTTAAAATAATTGCAGCAATTGTCAGTGATGCTAATCCAGTACCTGCAGTAATTGGGAGGTCTCATGATAATACTCGCGATGATACTATTCCCATCAAACTCCCAGGAACACAAGTTGTACCTTGACCTTGGTGGGATTTCTGTACTCTGCAATGGAACGGGAAAAGGGGAATCGGCTGAATGACAGTTTTATGTATTTCCTTTGAACACTTTTTTTCAGTTTTGTCCCTTGGTGAACCCTCGGTCATTGGCGATTTCAGCATTTTTTCCACCATGTTGCAATTCTGAGGCTGCATGAAAATCCACTAATTACATGACAAACACTTATATTTACCAAGATATTGTAGACATGTTTATTAGCCAGACGCGTCTTTTTAAACCTGACTGATCCAACACTGGCGTCATGATGTCCATCCCAACAGGTCTGCCTGACTGTAGCTCCCAGTTTGGCTGCAGGCTGGACACTGCCCTCGGCCCCACGGAAACTGTAGCAGGCAGGATATTGGAGACCAGCGGAGGCCCCTGGAAAAGCCCCGCTGCTTAGGAAGCTTAGCTCAGAGAGCTGGTGTCAACACGGGGGCTCTTTGTTTCTGATCTCACAGAGCTGTAGGGGGCTGTCACTAAAATCCTGGTCGGTATGGGATATGTGGTATGGAAAGGTATTTCTGTGAGCTACTTGGGTTGGTTATCGTGTAAAATCGGAAACCACCACGGTCTGGATGTTTTTGATCTACGTAGACGGACCCGGAGGCCTCAGATGTTGGAAGGGCTATCTTGATAAGGCATCATGATCCATGCATGACAGTGTTGAACTGGAGCTTTACTTGTTCACACAGTGTTTTCAATGTGCCTGTTACTTTTCATGGGAAAAATCTGCTTGTTTTCTTCTATTTCTTCTTAAACTTTCCGCAGTATTCTTTTATGTTTTCATTCTCACTTTCACTTCCTGTGTCTAGTTTCACTAAAATGAAATTGTGCATGAGATGAGCTTTGTTGGTAGAGTGGGGATTTGTAACTGCACTCCCAGAGTGATGGCTAAAATTGAAGTGGTGGCATTTGTGCCACCGAGGAAAGTTTAGTAGACCCCGAAGTGTGCATCGAGCAGAAGGATTTGAAGGTCCAGTCCCCCTCACACACAACTCTTCAAGCCAGTGTGGGGCGACACAATCGAAGCCCTGTGTGTCCCAGTCCCACCCAACTGGTCTCCCTGGTCCTCTGAAGGGACATTGTTGCTGAGTTTCCCTTCCACCGCAGTCCTTCCTCAGCAGCTCTGCACTGCATAGAGAGCAGAGGGCTTTCAAAGTTCCAGAGGCCCAAGCTGTGATGCAGATGTGCAGGATACGAAATAGTCACAACGCCTCCTCAATCTAGCACACTGACGGGCCTTTTAATACACAGGAAGAAACGCATGAACAGCTCCTTTTGCTTCACACTCTTCAGTTATGAATACGAATATATCTATGTGTATCTATATATCTATATACCTGTGATGCTGTGTTTTCTCAGCCGTTGGAGGAACTATTTATAGTTTATAAAATAAAGAGTGCCACAGATAATTTCCCACCAGTGAGTTAAACTCACCATAGAATTAAGTTGGCGTGAATAAAGTGAGTCATACACACACTCGCATGCCGAAAGGGTAAATGACTTGGCAGACAAGTCACAACTGTCAGCATCCCCCTGCAGCTAAATCCTTCCTCTCGTCCTGCACCTTATTTCACATGTGACCCTTGTCAGACTTTGCTCCGTCCTTTTTTAGCACAACCCCCTTTCACTCTCCTTTTATCCCTGAAAACTGCCAAGCCAACACCGTGCCAAATACTTCTTCCTTTTCCCTCGTTTTGGGCTCAAGGCCCCGCCAAGCCTGGAAGAGAATGGGGGGAGAAAAACATGGGAGGGAATGGGGGTGGAAGTGAGTCGCGCCAATGGGGGCCAGGAGCGGGGTTAATCCACAACCCAAACATTGTTCCATCATCTAATCAGGGTAGAAATGGGACGGACTGGCTGGAATACTAACATTTAGCTTAGGGCTAGGCCATTTTAGTCGCAGGAAATGTGGCTTGTTTAATCAGAGGGGCTTATGGAGAGTCGAGGGGAGCGGGAGGCATACAGAAGAGAACCGAGCATCGGAATTCAGACAGTTAAAGCTCTTAAGAAAACAAGTTTGGAAGCAAGCAGTCTCCTCTGCCTGAATGCCAGGTGTGTGGTGTGAATGCAAAGAGCACACTGTTACACACGTCACACGGTCATAGTGTTTGTTTGCAAACTTAAGAAACTACATTTTATTTTGAACTTTTCGAGATGTTCTGCAGTACTTTGGTGCTTCTGGTAGCCGGTCTGATTCCCAGCTGAATATACAACACAGCTCTGTCTGCCATGTGAATGGCTGCAGTGTGGGAGTGTGTGGCACACTTTCTAAGCTGTTTTAGCCTCATTGAGTGATAATCACTACCACAATGTGACAGACACAGTTGTTAACCCACAGCACAATAAGTGTTCTTAAGTTTGAATTGATTGGAATGATTTCGGCATCATCTTATGAATATAAACTATTTTAATTCCTCCTGTAGGGTTTGTCTCCATGCGATTGCAACACACCACGATCAAGAACCACGACTGCAGTATAGTAAGTAGTAGACTTTGGTCGTCGGTAGTAGACTTTGGTCGTCGGTAGTAGATTTTGGTCGTCGGTGCTGGACTTTGGTCGTCGGTGCTGGACTTTGGTCGTCGGTGCTGGACTTTGGTCGTCGGTGCTGGACTTTGGTCGTCGGTACTGGACTTTGGTCGTCGGTACTAGACTGTAGCTTTGCATAAAAGATCCTCTCTGTAGCAGTGACTGTCACTGGTGGTGATAAGAATAAAATTATCCCTCTTGGTCTGGAACTGACAGTGTTCAAGAATCCTGTGGTGTCAGAATGTTGTGTCAGAGAGGGGACTCACTCCAGGTGAATGCAACAAGTGCTTTAGTGTTGAATACTGTATCTGTATTTTATTTAAAGTGAGGATGTTTAACAGGAGACTGCTATGCTTTATTCTTTAGACATTTGAAAGTTGACCTCCTTGTTTAGTTTCGAGCTTCCTCTAACAATGAGTTTATGAGAACAACTTTTCATCTTTCATGTGAAATGAAGCAGAGAACAAGACCCAAACCTAGAAATCTAACAAGGGTCAGAGGCTAATCTGAAATCCACGGAGAACCACTGAAACATAACAAAGAACCAAAGGTGCTCTGGTGCTGAAAATGAAGGATTTTGCATACATATTTTATATTAATATATGGGTATTGAAGTTGAGTTATTCAAAAACTGTTGACTTGCAAAAACAAAATCATCACTCCACTTTTTTTTTTTTTTTTTTTTAAATGATCTCGGCACCTGGCATTCACTTGCAGTCATTTCTCTTCAGAATGATTAAATTAATAAAGTGATCGATTTTCTTCTGTGTTTGCAATTAAATTGTAACTGAGTGCAGAAGAACATTTTTCATTATGGCCATAGTAGTTGGTTAAAGTCCCACTTACCTTTTTTAAGAATGTAGTTGGCTGGTAATGCAGCCAATAGTTGGATGTTTTGACTTGTAACTTTCCATGGACTGTGACCTTGGACGAAAAAAATATCTCGCAAAATATACTCTGCTGAAGAGCAGGAATTGTTTTTGCGATCAAGATGTTTTGGCTTCACTTTTGGGGAGCTGCCACGCCGCTGTGTGCGCACCCTGAAGCGACATCCTTTGAAAAGGTTTGCAAAAAAAAGCTGCAGGTCAGAGATGAAGAGTAATATACTTCATATTACTTGTTTTGTCAGGGAGCAGACAGCCAAAATAAAATGCACTGAATTTCACTGAAGAACCTTGTTTTATGTCTTATTTTGATGCAAAGAGTTGTTGATCAGCAGGAACGGAGCACAACGTGAAGGTCTAAGCGGTGCTCTGTTGATTTGATTTTCGGTACAATTTTGTTTTGCTTCTAGGAGATTTACTGTGAATAACGATTTGCTGATTAGCAGAAATGTAGAACAACATTGAAGGGAAAGCTGTGCTCTGTTAATTTAAATGTTGAAGTGCAATAAAACCGATTTGTCCCTAAAATCAATAAATATCGTGATTTTCATTTTGGCCATAATCGTGCAGCCCCGAGTCATGCACAGTATACATTTTCAACAAAACCTGAACGATACCACATTTAGGCAACTTTTATCTTGATGTTTTGTCTTTGACTGAGAGCTGTTCACTGAAGAGAACAATCTTCATTTCCCTGCCCATTTATACTGTAAATTGGGAAAGTGGTTGGCTTAATTGTGTTAGAACTAAATGTTAGCTTGAAACTAAATCCACTCACTTTGTTGGGTTTAAGACTTTATGTCTCCAAATAGCTCCATCTACAAAGAAATTACATTGTTCTGAACATCATTAATTGCCGCCCTGACAAGAAAAACACATTATTCTATAGATGTATGTAAACAACACAAGACTGTGACTTTGAGATTATATAATCACAATTACAAACACTGCTACAAAGCGGTGTCATAGGGCTGCATGATGAAAAGATGCATCGGTCAGCTTTTAAATGAGGTCTGACAATCAGCACTTTGAACAGTACGTTTCAAACGCAACATGAGACCGAACAGCTCAAAGGGATCTCGTCATCTGTACCCAGATACAGATGTACTGCTGGATATCAAATAAGAATAATTCATCAGGAAAACCTTATGGCATAATGAATCATTCTTATTCAATAAAATGCTACTTTGTCAAAAGTTATAGACCAATCATGGTGCTGAAGTTTGCGGCATTGTTTGTCCTTTTTTATGGGTCAAATATTTAGTCTACAATCATTTTTTAAATCTTTTCTCTGTCCTTAGTTTCATTTTGAGTTTGAGTACAAAGTCTCTTCTTAAATTTGCTCTTTGCGTGTGCTAAAATAGTGACACGTTTTTCATCCATTAAATAAAAGTCTGTGATGAATCATTGAATTTAGAGAATTTATGGGCCAAACTTCCAGGTGGTCTCCAGATTTCCAGTGTGAAGACAAACAGCAGATGGACATTCAGTCAGAGCTCATCAGGTGACAGAAAGTGGGCTCGTCTCCAGAGACCAAGGTGTGACCTTGAAAACAGCTCCACTCTGGGGAAATGTGTTCCTGCAGGCTGACGGATCAGCATTCCCCAGAGTGCTGTTATTTTACGGTTTCTAATTAAGCATGTAACTAACAAGGGATTCCTTTTATTTTTTTTTTTTATTATTATTTCAAATGTTTGTCTCATTACAGTGAGTTTGCTGGGGAGTTCTTTGACGATACGAGATGTATTTAAATGTCTTTTGGACCACTTCTTTTCTGCAGAAGTAACCGTGGAGCACTTACAGGCAAATTCGCTCAACAATGAGCTTTAATCTAAGTATTATATAGTATTAATATTAAGATATAAAGGGAAGTGTATAAAGGATGATTGTGTCATTTATAATGAACTTGTGTGTAGCCTGTATATGGGTTTAGTTGTTGGTGAAACTGTCCTGTAACATGACGTGAGGGTCATGGGTTAAATCCTTCTGTCTGCACCAACTTGGTGTCATATTAAAAATGCCCTTTCGTAATAAGAAAAAAACAGCACTGCCTTTCTTCCATAACAATGAGATGCTGTATAAACAGCTCCCAGTCTTTTTGATCAGATGAGACGAGTGCGTCTTGCTGAGTCAGAGCAATACGTGAGTCATCAGGGTTGTGTATAGTCTCCTCACCAGATGACTCTCTCAGGGTCCTCCATGTGCCTGAGAACCATTTGTGCTTTTCTGAAGCTAAAACGAGAAAGCAACAGTAGAAAGTGTTTGTTTGTGTTTTAGTTACCTGAAAATATAGAGGAGATAAGGAGCCGAGCTGTATTCCTCCTCTCATGTGTCAACATGAACATCAGTGTACTGTAAAGAGTTGTAAAGCTTGTTTCCAGTGTAAACATTCTGGTTATCTGTTAGCGTTCTCGTAAAATGTTGTTTCTACAAACAACGTTGGGTTTTATAGCCCCGGGAATTTCTGTCTTCAGTGATCTGGCTCAGAGTGATTGTTGTCCACACTTGAACAGCACACTTATTTATGTCTTCCGGTCCTTTTATTTGGCTCTCCATGACTACAATTCAACATAATGCAGCGTGTGGTTGGCACATGGGACTGGTAAGCTTGCATAACATTCTGCCCCACATATAATTTCTCTCACGTTGGCTTTCTTTTAGAAAATGATATGATAGCCTCGTAGCTGAATGCTTTTTGAATTAACGTCTGGTCCTTTTATTCTGACAGAGGTCATTATTCCCTTTCTTCGAGGTGGTCTCTGAAGATGTTAGCCGTTACAGGTTTTAGTCTATGAAACATGGTCATCTGTCACAACAGACTGAGCTTAAAGAGTTTGCTTTCATCAAACCAGTCTGATAATATTCCCCTCAGAAGCCGTTTGGTCCGAATCTGGGATTGGACTGCCGCGCTCCAGTGCTGATTTCCACTGTATAATAGCAAGCCAATTATACTCCATTAACTGGCATTACCTGTGATGATCCCTGTTTCATAATACTCTCTTGTACATTGTGTCTGGCCCGGGCAGCGGCTCCAGCTCCACTCGATTGAGCTCAAACTTCAGCTGCTTCCTCAGAGTGGTCTGTCTCAACTCCCGCCAAAAAGAACAAAAATGGGGTGTTTGTAGTCGGCCTCCTGTAAACACATGCCGACATCAAATGTCTACGCTGATGTGTTTGCAGGCGTGTGGGTGAGTGAATGCTTTTCGTGTGTGTGGCCCAATGAGGGACCATGAGTCATTGTGTTTGTGTCAGTTAATAAAACATCTCTAGAGTTTTCCTATATTTGGCTCGAGACTGTATGAATGGCTCTTACTACACTATATGTTCTGCTGTATCTGCTGGCGTCACTGTCTCCAGATCAGTCTGACACAGTGAATTGTTGGATCTGCGACTGATTGTGGTGACGTAGCGGTGATCTGCCATGCAGGATTTAGAAGCATGATCCAATATTAGCCCAAATGTTTCTTAAACCTCCACCAACTCAGAGAAACAGCATCATGCATGCTAAAATCTGGCAACAAGGAAAAAGATATAGTTTTCCAGGCCGACATTGGCACCAGATGCCTTGAGCACCAGTCAACAGATGGAACATATGTCTTATGTAGAGCTACAAATAATGATTATATTCAGCAGGGAGGGTTTGGGAGGAGGGGGTTGAGGGTTAAGGATGGGGGAGTATTATGGGGAGGAGGGCTTCTGTTCAACTCTGTACTTTTTATTCGTATTATTATCAATATATTCCATTAATATTTTTCCTTTTTGTATTTAGATATGTATTATTCTGCTTGTCTATTAATTCTCATAAACATCGTTTTATTGCAATGATATACTGCTGTGAAACGGACTATTTTTAGAACCATCTCAGATCTCTTCCCCCCCTCAGTCCATCCACCAGCATGCCAACACACTGAGCACAGAGTCCGTAGTCACAATGGGGGATCCCTGTGGAGGTGGCAGCTTATAAAAAGGTCTGGATGATTGACCGCAGGAGGATACTGCTCCTCACCTTTGGCTGAACTTGTTGGAGCTCCATAAGTTAAGGGGACCTCCAGCCAGAGCCCCACACACACACACACACACACACACACACACACACACACACACACACACACACACACACACACACACTCATTTCGATACTGGTGCTTTTCTTTTGCACATATTTTTTTTCCATTAAATCCTTTTTTCTCCTGCAGCCAAAGACGAGATTTTAATCTTTTTTTATGATGATAAGATAACTCGGTGTCGGTGTTATCTCGTCATGTTTTATGTTCTGCAATACTGAATTAAGTTTCATTGTTTTATCGTTTCTTAAAGAAGACTCTAGACTAATCGTGCATCGGCAGCATTGTTTCTCCTCCCCTTGCTCAGGTCGTAAAGTTTGTCTTTCTGAACGTGACAGATTGCACACTGTTGTTTTTTGTACTGTGAACCAGAAGCATTTATAGATTACGCTCTCTTGCCAAGTTGAATTAACAAGATTACTGGCTGAAGGCCAGAAGACGTGTTTACATGCGTTCTTGAACTAGGAGGCGCAGTGCTGGATGCAGTCAGGATTATGCAACACACTCACGACGACGTCCTGAAAAGTAGAATGCTTTGTGACTACGAAGCTGGAGTGTGGGTTGAGAGCACATGTCTCTGTTTATGTTCACCAGCCCTCGAGCTACCAGCTGTCAACTCTTTAACAGACTGATCGTACTTCGCCTCAGGGCCTTGAAGTAAGTGGTGTTTTATTTTCTCAAAGTCACGGAAACCAACCGGTTTCAGACCTTGAATTATCAGTCGTTCATTTTGGGACAGGTAGCTGTCCAATGCGGGGCCTCTGAGTACTGCTGCAATGCAATAGATCTGTTTTTATTGGATGGGCCCCAGGGTGGAAGGGTCGCAGTCAGCTAGTCCAGACAGGGAGACGTACAAGTACTGATACACAGTCGGGGACTTGGTCGCTGTTTGAAGGACAGCTCTTGATTTGGCTGATGTGAGGACTTGATACAGTTTTTCATCTGTGTCCTGTTTTAAACATTGTATTTTTCTTGGCGATATCATTTCAGTAAATGGTCTTTGAGTTGTGGTCCACTGCCAGACATGATTTGACCGTGGAGGAGTCTCCTGTCATCACATTGATATTTTATCTCTCAGTATATGAAAGCGAGGTCTCGTGGGAAATTTCATGCTAAAGCTTCAGTGGCTTTTCTGTTATATAATTCATCAAAGCAGAAAAAAGATCCGCACACTTCTGCTCCCGCAGAGGAAAACAGAATTTGGCAAAAGCAAAGTTTGCTAATTCATTCATGCATTTTTAAACCAACAAACTGTAGAAAAGCTTTGTTTTCGGATGCTAAAGTGACCGTGATGACCGCTTTGGACGTGAATGAGAATGACTTTGGTTTGGACATGAAGGGGTTCCAAAGGAAAGGAAGTGAAAAGGACGGGGAAAAGCCGACCGTCATCGTTTGTTTGTGAAACAATGCCGGCGACGTTCCACTGACAACAACAAAGGCGACACATTCCCCTTTTATAATTGAATCCCCTCATATGACCCCGCGGTGGTTTGAACACACTGTTCAGATCCAGACGCTTCCAGCATTTTAGGGATGCGTTCTTTGTTTGACTTCATTTAAAGTTAATTCACAGTCACAGCATCATCTGTAGATCACTTGTTCTTCGTTATACTTTTGATTTAAAATAATAGACTAAAAAGGAGAAATATTTTTTGAGTTTCAAAATGGTGTCACCATAGTTTTGCAAAAATATACCTACATAGATTGAGATATTTTTTTGATTCAGCCAACCAAATCATGCATAAAACAGTAGAGTCGACGTTCTATCATTGGCAGAGCAGACGGTCACACTGAGCCAGACAGCAGCCTGCTGCACAACACAAGAGCCACAGACTTTTGAACAACAAGCCACATCAGCTTTCCTGCTAAACTGTCCTTTTACATGCAAACATGAACACAGGTTTTGTCCTCCACCATAGCTTGTTGAATGAGCAAACAAACAAACAAAAAGTGCTCTGTAAACATCAGTTTGTAGGCTAGATGGCTAATAAGCTGTTCAGCTGCAGCACATTAAACAGAATGTAAATAGACCTACAAATGTCACATTTGTCATATAAGGTTCATATTAAACTGTTGTTATCCTAATGTTCCTATCTGAACTATTTCACTAGTTTGCCCTGAACCCACTAATAAACAACACTTACTTACTTTCATGTGAACTGAATACACCGCCTCATCTTTTATAGCAATGGTACTGGAGCTGGAGCTTCCTGCTGTAGCTCAGGAGGTGTTTTATTAGACAGGAAGGTAACTCTCTCTAGCATGAAGCAAAGCCCTCCATCCCATCAGCCTCCTGATGGTAACGTAACGGTGAGTACTGGACGATCTGGTCAAACTGCATTTCACTACAGTGTAATAAAAGGTCATTTGGTAAGAGAAAGACCTGTTGATTCACTCGTATACGTTTCCCAAATGTGTGTTGTCTCGATCTCGGTGCCCCCTCTGGTCGGTCGGGAGTTTCATGGGTACTTCAGCTCTGGATGACACTTATGGGAGCAACAGATGTTCATAAATCAAGGTCCTCAGCAGCTCTGCAGTCACTGCCGAACTGAGCGATCAAGATAATGAGAAAAACGGAATCCCTGCTATTTTCTAGTCATAGACTCAACGTAATACGTTATTTATGTTAATATGCATGAACCCCAAAGGACAGAATATTATTTCACCTTTAAGACACCGGTTTCCACCTGGAGGTTCGGGTCCCACCAGAGGCCCATTAAGTTATTTTTGGGATTTATTGAATCTGGAAAAAAATGTTTCAAATGCATACACAGATTTGAATCTCGTTCATTTCTTTCTATTAAGTCATGAGTATGAGCAGTTTCTATGTTTCCGAATTTGGAATTTTCACAATACCACCTGTAGCCTCATTCATCAGCATGAGGACATTTTCCACATTAATAACAGTAATAGCAAGTCCTGGTGTGGCCTCGCCTCTTTTCCTGCTCTTGCCTGAATTCTGTCCTCAAGTTGTAGTCGAATCTATGTGAAGGTGGCGACACTGTAATCTCTCCGTGTGACATTGTAATCTCCCCGTGCACTCACACTCGTTGACATGGTTGGTGAGGAGCTGACCTAGTTATTCAACACTGTTCTCAAAACACACATGTTCAACTCCTGCAGCAACCAGCATGTTAGCAAGCAACCTAAACCTGACCACATGTACCGCACGGTGAAGGACTGTGAACGCTACGTGTCAAAGCAGGTTAGCCATCTTTAGCAAGCAGAGTGCGAGTAACATTTATGTGACACATTTATTGGGGAGCTCCTAAATCAATGTCGTCTACTCAGCTGCAGATATAAAATGATGTAGGCCGCTGGATCGTTACTCAGATCCGACCATAAAATCTTACTCTCCTACAAAACCAGGGAAAGCTCTTCTGTAATGTGCTAACTCTGGGATTTCTATACATTTACACCTGTGGATGTGATTTACTCGCCTATAAGACTACAGAATGCCGTCTACCATCTGTGCAGTTAAACACAAAAGATTTAACTTATTTCTCAGTCGAAGATCTGGAGAAAGAGTGAATCTCATTGATTCAGTGAAACCTCAGTGGGCAGAGCCAAAGAAGTTTTTCTGGCCAAGTAACTTTAGCCTGAAGCTCAGCGGAAAGGCAATAATTATCATGTATACTGGTCTCACCGCTAACTAAGAAAATGCAGTCTAGCAATATACGGCTGTCTGTGTCAACTAGTCTGTTCAGCTTCCTTTGATTACTCCAGCTCTACTAGATGTTTTAAAGAAAGGTAAGGCTTTACTTTTAGCAGTCTGGGTGTGCCACTAACCTTGATGTTTGATTCAACAAATACTATTGTGTCTTCCTCCAGAGCAGGTTCATAACTGTAATCAGAGAGCCATATGTTTGTACTGTGTGGCCTCACTCATCACTTTAGTGCTGTCAACACAAGGCACACACCGGCCCTGTTCACAAGTGCTGGCACAGTAGGGAATAGTAGCAGTGAATAGCTAAATGTCAATATATAGGGAAAATCTGTGCCACTCACC
>NW_022280067.1:2581339-2592738 GCF_004355925.1 Anarrhichthys ocellatus | reverse complement strand
CCCCGAGCAGCAGAAGTGAGGCCTACCGCTGGTCTACAGCAGTCCATTTCTTTTGTAACAGATCCAGGATCCCAGACGAGCCAAGAAGCGCACAGAAACGAAACACCCAGAAACTCCTCCACACTTTTCTTCCACAGCTGTGCAAATAAATGTAAAAGAAACTCTCAGGAAATTTTATCTTGTAATTGTTTTGGCTTTCAAACCGGCAGTCCAAAGGGGGGTGCAGGCAAATCCCTGCCAGTGTTTGTGAGAATAAATGGGTTTTAAGTAGGCCTGGCGCTAAATGTCCCGTAACAGCAGATATCCTGGAGTGGGAGACAATTATTTCACTGCTGCTTGTTTATGTTTGCACTCGAGATGTTTGTGTGTTTTTCATGTGGTGAAATGCATTAATGAGACGTTCTGTTTACTCGCATAAATAAATGTGAAAGGTCAAAACTTAAGCTGAAAGTTGGACGCCGGGAGCAGAAAACATGAATTTAGATTCAGTTTGTTTTATAAACTTTGCTGTGACTGAACCGTAAAGTTTGCTGCCCTGAGCCACTTACATGTCTTGTATTACAAATAAGAAGCATTTACTTGTGTTGCAATATTTGTCCCAAAGCATGCACGCCTGCTGATGTACTGTATTCATGTCAATACATGCAAACAGGCTGCTTCTCCTCCTCAGAGGGTCTCAGTAACTGTTTCCCAATAAATCCCCTGTCACAACACATTAGCCTGCCAGAGCCATTTGGTCGGGACGATTGCGGCTTATGTCAAGCTTGTTAGCGTGTAGCGCTGTTAACTAGAGAGGGACTTGATATACGGCCGGCAGCTCTTTGTGCACCTCTCCATACCATTCTCAGGATTTACCGTGAAGGAAAGACGTGAAAGGAGTGCTTATAAAGGTTGTTGGGCTCGTTTCTTGCCTTCCAAGTGGCGCTTGTGTGTCTAGACTTCAGATTCAGAGGCTTACTTGATCATTTGATGTTCTGCTTTTTGTTCTTAATAAGCCCTGTTATCGTTATATTTTGCTAACTCGCTCCCTTTGTTCTCTCCGTAGGCTGTCACAGGAAGATGCTTTGGTGACAAGGACTTCAGAGGAGGTTTGGAGAACGGCATACTGCTATGCGAGTAAGTTCTGACTATTTTTTTATTTATTTTTATCTGACTGTGTTTTGTAATTAAATTGTCCACAAGCCGTCTCTTCGGCTTTTATCTTTGTTGGTTTTATTCTCTTCCTTAAGAACATGATGCATTTGTACCACTGTCTGTCAGTGACTGTGAAATATAGTTTCTTTTAATTAGACTGTTTCATTTGAGGCACTGAGATCATATCGTGTTCCTCTGTGACTTAAACAGGGTGCAACACCAGAGAAAGCTCCGGTCCAGAGAGGAGTGCAAGGGTCAGAATCATAATGTCCACAAAGAGATCAAGAGAGCACTCACAAATTCTCTTCTTGCATTCTTTTTATCAAATTTATAGGTTTATGATTTACATAGTTTGGTGCTCTTCCTTCCTCATCTTAACAAGAAGTTAAAATAAAATAAAACTCTTGGGTCAACATAGCATAACCCCATTTGTTTCAGAATGAATAGGAAGAACATTTACTGACTTGTTACACCAGCGTGGTCCAGTGATCAGAGAGACTGCCGTCATGTTAAATCGTCGTCCACTGTGACACCGTGAACTCTCGTCTGAACACTCGTAATTAGGCGAGACCGAAAACACACACAGACGCTTCTTCCACATTCCTGACTATCGAGTTCAGTTGCACAACCCCAATGTTTACACCATCGTTATTGTGAATACAGACATCACATCCAATTTAAAAGTGTCCCCACTGGTTTCGGAATTTCTTGGATATCGTGCAACATCTAGAGGAAGTAACTCCAGGCCGTAAAAAAATCAGGCCATGATATTGTTTTCTAAATGTGTGATTCACACAATTAGGAAAAAGTGTTCACAAAATCGATATCAGGCAGATTAATTGGATATGAAAGGTCATTGAAATTGGCGTCGGACCATCACAGGTACAATCACCAACTAGTGTTGGAACATTTAGCCGTTTAATCGATTAGTCAATCACAACATTAATTGGCAACTATTCCGATAACTAATTAATCATTTAAGTCATTTATCAAGCAATAGATTTGCTGAACTTGTTTTAGTTCCAGCTTCATGTGAAGATTTGCTCCTTTTTTTCTGTTTCATATGATTGCAAATTTGATATACTTGTGTTTTGGACTGTGTGATTTAATCATCAGCCTACACAAGCAATGCATGTAAACGGTATCCACGCAGCAGAGGACGGAGCATGTTTGACTTCCTGTGTGAGGCTTGTTTTGATCTCACTACTTCCACATTGAAACACTCCACAACCTCTTCCTCTTTTCTCCTGATACACAATGTGTTTGTCCCTCATAAGATGATGTATTTATGTTGCTTGTGCTGTTTGTTTTGATTGTGTCTGTGTTTGAAAATCCAGGAAAACTCTCTCTCTCGTAGTCATTGGCACTTCCTTTTGACCCTGTAACAAGTTTAAACTGTGACGGTCTTCAGTGGACACATATTCCTGCAGATAACTGGCAAACAATTTGATTTCATTATTTCCAAATGTCCAAAACATTTTTGTCCCGATCCATCTTGGAAGAGAATCAGAGAACTCTTTTTGTTGCAATTTGGAGAGAAAATAAACAATGAAATAATGCAGACTGCAGCATTATTCTCATTCCAGGCAGTATTGCAAGAGTGGAAATATTGTCTTCACTGTTGCCATTGCCCACTCTCCCCACCCACACATATTGTATGTAGCACTGAGAACATCCCCTTCTCTTGGGGTTGTTGAAAGTTATTCTGGGAAACATACAGTACGGCAGGAAGTCTCTCACTGAAGCCAAAGTAGATGAGAGTTCACTACAAAGGTAAATTACAGCAGCTCGTAGCAGAATACCTGCTGGAATGCCATCAGCAACATCACAGGGCCGCTGATATCTAATACTGCAAGAGTATCCGAGGGTGGGTCTGTCTTCTACAGGGAAGAATCATTACAGTGCTTCCTCTGATGAAAAGACACACAACAGATGAAACTGGAGACGGAGAGAGCAGGGAACTCTGAAACTGTGGCTCGTTCATGACTGACAATCTGTCTGAGATTGCAGGAATGTACTGTAACTTTGTAAGAAACGTTTTCCTTCTTTGTGTGTGCACCGAGAGATGACAGCAGAAGGTCTGACCTCTTCGCCTGGTGGTTCACTGCGATATGAACCGCAATAAAACTATTTAACAGCTCCCAGTGGGTGGAAGGAGAAGCAGCGATTCTCCGCTCTGATTTAGGATCTGTGTTAGTATAAACCTTCCAGAAGCCTCTGTGGGACCCTCAAAAATGTTTCTCTCCCTTTTTGTCCCCCCCTTCTTCTCTCCGAAGAGACACATTCACCAATTCACACACTCTTTATCTTTCACCTGCAGGTTTGGACTTACTTTGCGATGCATCATTGGACATATTAAACACAACTTGTCATGAAGACACATTTGAAATGCATGACTGGTGATGTCTCCCTCCCTGTGTGTCTTTTGTTAGGTTGCTGAGCTCTATTAAACCTGGCCTGGTGAAGAAAATTAACAGGCTTCCGACACCCATAGCTGGCCTGGTGAGTCCTCTACCTTTACTCAACCTGAGAGCATTTCCACAAAAACTTCCTTTCATCCTCTTGGATCTATATTCTGTCTCTTCCTTTTCCTTCCTTTTTGTCAGCATCTCTTTCTCCCTATTTATTTATTTTTTCCCTTTCCAGGAATGCTTTCAGACAGTCTTATTCAGTGCTGTCTAATGTTAAAAACTTGCTATAATCCTATAATAAAGTACAAAACTCCCTATTTATTTATTTTTTCCCTTTCCAGGAATGCTTTCAGACAGTCTTATTCAGTGCTGTCTAATGTTAAAAACTTGCTGTAATCCTATAATAAAGTACAAAACTCCATACATATCATTGCATAAGGGCTGTACTGTATGACAGCCTCGTAAATTGAGATCATTGCGTTGATACCGGTGCAGATTCCCGAAGCAGAAAGGTGACCTAAAGTTTAGCAGCGCTGTCGTACTCCAGGTGCCTCATATAAAGTACCTCACCATGTAACTTCATTGTTGGTGTCTGTTCAGGTTATTTATGTTCTGGAGTGTGATTTTCTGTCCGTTTTCCAGATTTCTTTTTTTTAGTCTTGGTTATAAATATCCCCACAACCTCCACTGAATAAACTTAGTGCCCAGGAGTATTACAATAATCATGTGACATGCATTATACGGTACCAGGTGTGTAATCGGGGGTTGATTACAGGTACCTGCAGCTGAAAGTTCTCCGTTTCAGCTGTCGTGTGTCACACTGAGCTCTTAGCGGCTCACTTATTGTAGAGTGAGACAGTTCTGCAGTGAAACAAAAATCATCTGCGGACTCCCACTCTGTAAAGAAAACACTCAGAAATATATCAAAACATTACATATCTGCAGGAGCTTATGTTTCAGTATCATTTACTGTCTTTCCATTGCATTTCTTTCACTAAACATATTAAGTTTGATTTACTGAAACCATCAAAATGTATTTTTCATCTTCAGCAGGGAGAAATTTCTTCCAGATGCTGAAACCTTCAGTGAAAACTGTACGTTGTTGTCCATGGTTTTATTTAAGAATCTTAAGTTTGCCTCCTGCTTTGAAAAGAGAGCCTGTGAATTCCAGTCGACCAGAACACTGATGTATCTCAGAGTAGAGTACAGTGCAATACACTGGAGCCCTTTCATGATGACCTAAGACCTTGATCTGGATGAAGTAACCTTTCAGGACCCGGACCGGTGCGTAAACAGAGGCGCTCTGAAAGTTGAGCGGATTGGAACTCACGCTAGACGTACTTCCGTCTATCTTTCCTGCCTAACTTGCTCTTAATGGCATTCCTAACTGCTGTGTCAAAGAATGTTTCTGTAAAAACAGCGTGGCTATTCTGTTGATGATCTTGTTTGGTATGCACCAGGTTACAGTACAGAAATGAATGATCAGGAATAAAACTTTGTATTTATCTGCGAGGGCTCGATGGCACTGATCACTAAATGGTTACTCTGTAACATACTGAGAGTTCTTTCTTCTAAACATGAACTATTTCCTTAAAGACACTGATAGAAGTTATTTGGATCACAGCAGGACAGGACAGAAAGTCTGTGTTGGGCTTAAATGGGTTTTCTTATCTCATGGCGTCACTAATGGCTGCCAATGAGCCTTCTCTTGTTTTTTTACAAGTGTCTGATAATTACACAGCCACATTCTTTACGGGCCTTTTTATCCCCTCATACAATCACTGCTAGAATAACAATTGATTATCCTGTTAGAGCTGTTAAACCCACGAGCTTCTGTGCTCTCTCCATCTCGGTAATGTTCTTGTTTTTCCTCATCTGGTTCTACTATCCTGCATTCTTCACTTTGATCAAATTTTCCTGTATTTGTAGCCTAATGGACTCTAATCAGTTCATCTGACAGCCATGTCTTTCCTGTTTATTTAAAGCACTCTCGTATATCCATCGGGTTGCAGTGCCATTTTTCTACAAAGCTGCATTATTCTGTGAAAACTATTGACTTTCACAAGTTGATTAATTGGGCGTTTAATTGTCGAATCTTGATTTTTCAAAAGATTAATCAAAGCTGCAAAAAGAAATTTGATTTGCATTAGCAGTTTCATATTAAAATTTCTTTCAATAATGACACCAAGTAGGTGGAGACATTAATGCCAACAAATGGTACCATTTTTAAAGCTTATCCATGCTTTCTAAGAGCGCAAATGAGGCATTGATTCATTTATTTTGATGTAGCGGAAGATGTTTCAAAGATTGTGTGATTGTTGAACTGTTTGCTAGTTAGTTTCACAAGTTTGGAATTGTATCTCAAACAGTGACTGAAAAAACAACTGTCTCAGGAGAGGCAATGCAGTTGCAGGACGAAAAGCATTACATGACAATTACTGCCTGGCCCAAAGGGGGCAGATGAACCATCAACTGAAGATGTTTACAGTAGCAGTTTGAGGACAACATATTAAAATAACACCTGCTGGTTTAATTCCAGTCTAAACAATATGACCCTCTATTGGTAAGTTTCATAATTCTGGCCCTCAGCTTCCTCCTATGGCTTTGCGGGGATTTTTCTTCCTGTTGGCTGTGATTAGAGAGGTGAGAAACTCATAAACAAGGCCTCTGCTGTTATCTGGACCATCGTAATAAAACACAGGCTACTCCCCCTTCCCCTTCCTGTTTGGGGGGCTAATGGGAAAATGAGTCTCTGAGGAGGTTTGGCTGTTTTGTAATTAGAGCAGCTACCTCAGTGCTTTGGCAGCTCGTCCCTGTGTGGCTCAGTGTTCGTCTGAACAGGTCGGTTGTTGCGTGGTCTGTTCCCAGCCGTCTCCGGGTCGACTGGTATGCTCATGTTTTACGGTGTGTAAACAGACATGTAGCTGAGATCGCCCTACACGTTGAATGGTAGTGATTCACATGTTTGAAAATGTGTTGTTTTCCAGACATAAAGTTTAGAGCAGCAGAAAAAACCCCACCTCAGACTGTTATGTAAAAACAGTTATACCCGCTTTGGAGATTTTCAGTTTTGATATTCATCTGAGGGATTGTATGCCTGATTAAGGTCTTGAGATAATTCAACTACCCTGATTGCAGTGAGAGCTTCTTGGAGCCCTGTCGGTCATCCTGAAGTCCATGTATCTCAACTTAAATGGATGTAAAGAGGGTTTTACTTGAAAATGACAGGATGATAAAATAATATGAATTCACACAAGTGTGTACTATAGACAGCTTAATGTCTATTTATAAAATAAACCCATTATTTAATCAAACATTTTTTTAAAGGATCTACTATTTATTTCTTTATTCATTTTTTACATTGTGACCGCATTGTTTCTAAAATAACTGAAACATATCTTTTTCATTGACGTGCTGTATTTTCTCGTTGCAGTTTGACCAACATATACAAAGATACTGATGTCACTGCAGTTAGCTAATACTGGAGGATATACTGGTCAAACGCCAGTGAGAATGCATAGATATATGCACATTAACACAAAGTATTAGTCTATGTATATAACATTAGTATGTGTTGGTGAATCTATAAAGTGAATTTCACATCACATGCAGCAGGTGATTTCTGTACATTAAGGACACACAGCTCATCATGCTGGGCTCTCCCCTTCCTCTTCCTCTTATTCTTATTTGTGGGAGTTGAGGAGAGGAAAATAATCTGGAGCGTATCTTACTGACACTCCAGTGTTGCGTTTCCTCATCCTGAGAGGCTTTCCTCTGGATTCTGTCAAGGTCCAACATCAGGGCGTGAGCACTGATCCTCTTCCCTGAGAAACCTTGGTGGTCTAATCGTGGTTGTCGGATATTGATTACAATGAGGGTTGTTAAAAAACACACACTCTTACACATGTAGTTACAGTGTAAACACACACACAGTCAGTAATACTGGAACTTTGAATATGTGGCCTTTAGACAGATCAGGGTTTACTTTCTGCTAACTTATATTGATAAACTTTTATCTAGTGCTAATTTAAATATATATAACTCTGAACATATTTAGATTTGTTGTGAATGTGTAGAATTTTTTTTTTTTTTGTAGTACAGTAGACAGGCTCTTTTGAGTCAATCTCTACCTCCCAATCCTTCTACAAACACATTAAGCTGCCAGTCACTCCTTTGCGGTAGACGCCCAGCTTCCTGTGGCAGTGACCTGTAAATCACAAGTTATGCTCACTTCTTAAGACCCACACACACATGCTCACACACGCCAACACCCACTACATTGTTGTCATCATGCCAGTTGCTACTAAATTAGCCTGTTTAATTGTGTGTCGGCTTGTTTATTGCAGTGTTTTGTTATTTCAATTCCAGGCCGTGTGAAATTGTGAGACAACATTGTTTTACAGCTGAAGTCAGAGTTGCTCTGTGATAGCGGAGATTGTTGTTGTCAACGCCGCCAGATCCCCATCTAGCTTCTTGCTCAACTAGACTAAACAAGCGCTCCCTTTTTTGATGAATGCTCTTGGAAATATGGTTTCCTTGGTGGTTCCTTATAGCTGATGAGGGGCCGGTCTCTGAGGGAAAATATCTCTTCACAGTGACAATGGTTTAAAGATTGCGCAACATGTTGTAGGTAGAGGCTGTATAATTATAGCAAACATCTTAAGTTTGTTTAGTTTTGCTGCTTAATATCATGATCATTCATCACATGTGTCTTGGTTTCACAGAGAAGAGGCCGTGGTTACACTCCTTTTCAAGTCTTCACGTCTTTTCAATGCAACTTTTGTTTTGTCAATGCCGGGACACGTAAACTTATAAGTCTGTACGCTTCAAGGTCAGATCTTGGATCACATTGGGATCCGATCAGCCAGACCACATGCCGAGGTGGACTGGCTCGCATTGAGTTGGGATCTCAGTGAGGTGTAGACTGCATGTGAACACAATCCGGACAATTTATCAAACGTATAGGTCTCCATCTTCTTCCCTCCACATTGGAGTTCCTCTACAGAGGAGAGCAAAGGGAAGAGAGGAGGAAAACCGGGGGCTGCAATTAAGTAAGCTTGCGCACAGTTATTGAATAGGCTCAGTCTTCCACTTTATTCTCCTAGCTTCCTCACATGCGTCTAAGTTTTTGCTAAAGTTTGATCTTGAAATAAGTTACTACTGTATCAAGTAGTTCATGAGCAAAATGGGTAAGCACTTGCTGTATGTCTAACAAAAACAAATTTAACTTCAGAATCTCATCCAGCGGGGTTATTTGTGTCAAATTCTGGTCATAAAAAGTTTGGCAGTCCCAATTACAGACTGTCCCCTCACACTAAGGGAGTCCCTAATTGTCCCGCAAGTGATATTTCATTTCTAATATCTAGAAAATATTCTTAAATAGAGTCCACATTGATATTCATGGTAAGCCACTGGACTTAAGGCCCTTTATTTTGAAGTCAAATGTGACCCTGATGAGCAGTGTGAGTGTGAGACCCACTGTAGGGTGTGTCCTCCCTGGAATAAAACTGTCAAAAGGAGAGATCGCTGTGTCCTCGCTCAAAGAGCCTGGTGTGTGTGTGCGCGCGTGTGTGTGTGAGCGTGCGCGTGTGTGTATCGGTGGGTGGGGTTTGCCTCAGCAGGAGAGCAGAGATGGCGCTGTCCCAAAAACACAGGAAGCTGCAGGGTGGGTTTGGAGTTGGTGTTTTGCTCCGAATGTGAAAGGATCGTGAGAACAAGTGTTTCCAAGTATGTTTGTTTACGTGTTTGCAGCCATGCATGTGATCTTACACCTGCTAGTGTGTACATGTAAATATGTCTCTTTGTGTTTTGTGAGTCCGATCACATGAAAGGATCTATATTTAAAACAGCATTTTGTCTAAATGTGTGCGTATTGTATAGGGATGTATGGGCATTGTATTTGTGTTTTGGTGTGTGAGAGAGAGGGAGAGAGTATGCTTGAGACAATCAGGGTGAAGAGAGAGAGAGAGGTGGGGAGAGAGAAAGAGGGAAGGGCTTTGGCTGTGTCCCTCTACGGATAGAGAGGCATAGAAATGAAGAGAGAGAGAACCTGGGAACAGGAGAGGAGAGCTCGGCTCAGGTTGCATCCAACAAAGAGTTTGTCTGAGAGGAGAGAGGGAGGACGACTGAGAGGATGGGGAGAGAGTGAAAGTTGGGGAAGAAGAAGAGGGAGAAGGAACGACCGAGGAAAGCAGGCGAAGGAGGGAGGATTAAAAAACGGAAGCCACTTGAAGGAAGCAGAGAGGTGGTGAGTGAAAGTTGGAGTCGTCTGAGAGAGGAGACGCACGAAAGCCGTCCACAAAACCCGCTGGTGTCATGTTTCTGCCGAGCAGGTATCCTGATTTTCATGTTGTGTTTGTGGTGTGTGTCTTTGCATGTTTTTTTTAATGTAGGGAAAATAGATGAATCCTGTTCAGATCCCTAAAATAGGACTCCTGGCATCTCTTGTACTTACACACACACACACTGGCCAGAGATGTGTGTGTGTGTGTGTGTGTGTGTGTGTGTGTGTGTGTGTGTGTGTGTGTGTGCGTGTGCGTGCGCAGACTCATTTGAATTTTACACTGTATGAGGGCTTGTTGAGACTTTGTCCACAGGTCTGTAAATGAACGTTTGAGGGTTTAAAGTGTAGAAGAGTAAGAGTATTGAAGTGTGTTCACGTGTGTGTGTTTGTCCATGTTTAGATTAGCAGTGTGTGCCATTCTTAATGAGCCAGACTTCATTTTCTTTGCTGTAGCGCCAGAAGTTTATTTTCTCTGATACTGTATGATTTGAAGTGAATCTGAGAGAAACTGTGTGTGTGTGTGTGTGTCATGGGTGAGTTCAAACCTTGTGCAATTAATGGACCTGATCTCGCGTTGCCTTCTGTCTCTGCCAACAGCGTGTTTATCCTGATGAAACTGTGTGTTTGCGTGTTTTTGTGCAGGACAACCTCAGTGTGTTTCTGTGCGGCTGTGAGGAGTTGGGACTGAAAGGCTCCCAACTGTTTGACCCTGGAGACCTGCAGGACACGTCGACGCGCCCCACCGCCAAGTAAGTCTCAGAGCTTCAGTGTGTGTGTGTGTCTGTGTGTGTGTGTGTGTTCTAAAGCACAATGTCCACCAAGTCTTGTGTAAAGGTCAAAAAGTATTTTTCAAGGCAATTGTTTTTTTTGACATCTATTTGTATGGTTATTTGAGAAATAGACTGTCCTTGTGCATTTTGTGACTGATTAATATCTTTAGACTTTTGTGCTCTGTGTGTGACGGTGTTTTCAGCTTTATTTTTTTGTTTGTATTGCCTTTAAAGATGGACCTGGTCCAGAAGGCAGCATAAAACACGGTTATGACTGCAAACACCAGGTGTTAAATAGATGACTCAAAGTGATCTTGTATCTGGTTAAATAAAGGTTTGATGTTTTTGTGCTTCAGTGCACAGGACAGAGAGAGGGTGCTCACAGCAGTAGCTGCTCTGGAGCTTAAAGGTCTTCTCTTCCAGTCTTGAGCTTGGCTTGTTTTTTACTAAGTGGATGAACCGAGTGTTGTTGCTGATGAACACTTTAATTGTGTCTTAATAGATGGCTGTTCTGTGTCACTGGTTGTGTGTCACGGTCTGTCAGTCATTCTGTGCATCAGACGATCTCCCTGTTCACAACCAACATAAATAACCGAGTCAGTGGAAGTTTGTAGAGCCTTTGTCGGTGAAGCAACAATACCATATCTGTTTGACACAACTGGTCTCTGTCCAAATACAACACTCGCTCTCTGAACCACAACTCCCACTTTGTTGCTTGGTAACACAAACAAGTGCATGCAGCTCTTAAGATATACTGTGTGTTTTTTGTGTGTGTGTGTGTGTGTGTGTGTGTGTGTGTGT
>NW_022280067.1:2579859-2581329 GCF_004355925.1 Anarrhichthys ocellatus | reverse complement strand
TGTGTGTGTGTGTGTGTGTGTGTGTGTGTGTGTGTGTGTGTGTGTGTATTGATCTCAGGAGGAGCTGCTTGATTGGTTCTGTCAGGAGAAGGACTTCTTTGAGCACTGAGGTGTGTTTCTGGTCCGCTGTTGTTTATGCAGCTTTTGTTTCTGAGCATGCGTGCAACCATCTCCCTGCTGCACGCATTCGGCTCCAGTGTAAACTGGGGCGCTTGTGTTTTTAGTACTGGTCCATTTACTCCTGTTTGCTTCAGTAATATAAAATAACATATGGGCAATCTGTACAGTTGACACAAACTGATAAGGAAACATTGCACTCTTTGTGCTGTTTCCAGCTGTTATGCAACCCTCTGGCATACAGGATGCTATTTTCTTGACACTAACCCATGACAGGAAGCAGTCTCTGTATAGGTGTTTACTCATCCAGGAAACAGCTTTGGACAGGCGGGCGTAAAGACAGACAGGTTCTGATCCATGATGAGCTCAGGCCTGAAACATCTCCTGGTCCTCTGCGTGAAATCGATCGATTTTCAAGATAAGTGTGACTTTTCCTGGCAGAGTCGACGAGAGGAGAGAAGAGAGAAGCTGTGCTTCCATTCAGCCGGCTAACGAATATTACACAAAGTTTTGAAATGCTGCAAAAAATAATACAAAATCATGAATGAGTTTCCTTCCGTTTGGTGGATGAAAATCAGAAATCGACAAGAAAACACAAGCCCGTAACAAGTATTTAGTTACTACTTCTCTTTACTGTCAGCAATATTTCATACTTTCATCTATAATAAATATACATCATGTTATTAAAAATAATAAAACTATTTTAATAAAAAATAATTTAACCACCTATCACACAACATGGAGCCTACCTGGGATATTTCTGGATCAGTTCTCTTGACTGATTTTTTTAAATTTACATTTCAGGATTTTCGTGTTCGGATTAGAGTTTAATAATAATTAATTAATTAGAGTTTATTAATAGTAGTGGAAGTACAAACCAACTGGTTGTGTTAAGCCTGCATCATGATTTATTCAAAATCCTTTCCTATTTTAAAGGTTTGTACTTTTTTATTGATAAAACCTTGCTGACTGTGACTTTCCTATTAGCACTTTCCTTATTTTTATGTTATTATATATATATATATATATATGTATGTGTGTGTATGTATGTGTATGTGTGTGTATGTATGTATATGTGTATGTATGTACTGTATGTATGTATATGTGTGTGTATGTATGTATGTATGTATGTGTAAGTGTGTATATATATATATGTATATGTATGTGTGTATATGTATGTGTATATATGTATGTGTATGTATGTATGTGTGTATATATATGTATATATATATATGTGTGTGTGTGTGTGTGTGTGTGTGTGTGTGTTTATACAGTTGTGTGAAAAAGTGTTTGCCCCTTCCTGATTTCTTATTTGTTTGTCACACTTACATGTTTCAGATCATCAAACAAATT
>NW_022280067.1:2554605-2579459 GCF_004355925.1 Anarrhichthys ocellatus | reverse complement strand
GAGGTCACAAAAGACCCCAGAACAACATCCAAAGAACTGCAGGCCTCACTTGCCTCAATTAAGGTCAGTGTTCATGACTCCACCATAAGAAAGAGACTGGGCAAAAATGGCCTGCATGGCAGAGTTCCAAGACGAAAACCACTGCTGAGCAAAAAGAACATAAAGGCTCGTCTCAGTTTTGCCAGAAAACATCTTGATGATCCCCAAGACTTTTGGGAAAATACTCTGTGGACTGACGAGACAAAAGTTGAACTTTTTGGAAGGTGTATGTCCCATTACATCTGGCGTAAAAGTAACACGGCATTTCAGAAAAGGAACATCATACCAACAGTAAAATATGGTGGTGGTAGTGTGATGGTCTGGGGCTGTTTTGCTGCTTCAGGACCTGGAAGAATTGCTGTGGTAAATGGAACCATGAATTCTGCTGTCTACCAAAAAATCCTGAAGGAGAATGTCCGGCCATCTGTTCGTGACCTCAAGCTGAAGCGCACTTGGGTTCTGCAGCAGGACAATGATCCAAAACACACCAGCAAGTCCACCTCTGAATGGCTTAAGAAAAACAAAATGAAGACTTTGGAGTGGCCTAGTCAAAGTCCCGACCTGAATCCGATTGAGATGCTGTGGCATGACCTTGAAAAGGCGGTTCATGCTTGAAAACCCTCCAATGTGGCTGAATTACAACAATTCTGCAAAGATGAGTGGGCCAAAATTCCTCTACAGCGCTGTAAAAGACTCATTGCCAGTTATCGCAAACGCTTGATTGCAGTTGTTGCTGCTAAGGGTGGCCCAACCAGTTATTAGGTTTAGGGGGCAATCACTTTTTCACACAGGGCCAGGTTTGGATTTTTTTTTTTCCCCTTAATAATAAAAACCTTCATTTAAAAACTGCATTTTGTGTTTACTTGTGTTATCTTTGTCTAATATTTAAATTTGTTTGATGATCTGAAACATTTAAGTGTGACAAACATGCAAAAAAATAAGAAATCAGGAAGGGGGCAAACACTTTTTCACACAACTGCATGTGTATATATATGTGTATATAAAAAAAAATAAAAATAAGCACTTTGTATTGTTGCCGATCATTTAACCCAATGAGCCTGAGCACAGATGAGGAGCTTTATTGATCACAGTCCAAGAAGAAGCCTGAGGATGGCCAGGCCTCTGTCATTATGAAACTCTATCTGGTCCTTCTTATCTTTAACCCTGTCTTATTAAGAACACTTTTTAAGATGTATGTTCACATTTTATTTTACTTTGTGACATAAAACTTAGTGCTGAAGGAGTTTGAAATTGTAATTGTCACAGTTCAGGAAAAGAGATGGATGGATTTCATTGAGTTAAGACTAATAACCAGGTCTCGTACGGTGTGTGTGTGTGTGTGTGTGTGTGTGTGTGTGTGTGTGTGTGTGTGTGTGTGTGTGTGTACGTTTGTCTCTCTCTGGTGCTGCTTTGTCTCCCTCTTTTAGCCTAGAAGTGTCTGTTTCACAACACAAGTGTGTATCGAGGCAATTTTACAAACGCTTCATTCCACTTCCCATTTATAGCTTCAACTGGTGATCCGCAAGATCCACATCTTTCCTTTTTGTCAGCCTCTGTGGCCACTGATGTGGTGTTTCTGCACTTCACCTCCCAGAGATCACTTGGCAGTCAAACCATGTGGCCACCACATCTGTCTTCTCTGACTCTCTGTTGAAGAAGCATTTGTCTTTGTGAATGATGACTGCTGGTGCAAAATGGTAGATCTAGAGGCGCCCTTGCTTTTTATATTGTAGTTTATATTTTAGATGGCTGAAGTCAAACTGCAGCCAGTGAACACAACTGCTGGAAATGATAAATAAATGCAACAACAAACTGCACCCTGAAAAGCAAATGTAGAGTGTGCTAGTTCTCCCTGCGTGGGCTACACTCACTTCAGAGTCCTCTGTGCTGCACTGTTTATTCAAAAAGTTTAGTTTTTGCTGTTGTTTTGCACGAATCTGTGGGAGTGTGGTTTGTTTTAAAGCTGTGTCCTGTTATTTTAATGTAAAATATTTCATTCAAAAATGCCAGAAGGCAATGTCTCACTCTCTCTCCTTCTGCTTCTCTCAGGGGAAGCGACTGCAGCCGAAAGCTCAAGAATGTAAGTGATACTTGTGGATTACAGAGGGATCATTTGTTTGTTTGCTAAATATATGTTTGGAAGTAAACTGTTTTTATGGTTCAGTGTTTCTGTTTGTGCTGTGGTTGTCACACTCCGCTCTTTGTCATGTCGCTTCCAGCTCTGTTCACTCCACAGTCAGCTCTGTACTATTCTACTAGAATACTATCTACTTTACTATCTCTAGTCTGACTTTAAAGATTTTATAAACATAACATTCATACATAAATATTTGAACACCAATACCATTTTCTGTACTTCATCTGCATCTTCTCTCTAGTTTACTTCTTCACATTCTGCATATTTCAATTCTCGGTGTCGTTCGTCTCCCTTTCTGATTGTCCATTTTCACAGTCCAAATGTTGTCTATTTCGGCCCCCTCTTCTCTTTTTCTATTAATGCTGCTTTAAGAAGAAACATATAATGCTAGCCCTGCCCACTCTGCAATCAGACCAGCTCTCTCTCTCTCTCTCTCTCTCTCTCTCTCTCTCTCTCTCTCTCTCTGGGATGCTGCTGTGTACAGTACAACTGTGTCGAGCTGCAGAGGGCCTGCTAGCTCATTTAGCTGACTACACACAGGGACTCTCAGCCAGCATTTGCAGCACAAACTTCCATCCGCTACAGGCTTTAGCTGGGACCTGCTACCGCGATATGCTTTGGATGTTCCCTGCAGACTGAGGACTAGGATTTGATAGCGGCTGTCTCTGCAGCACATCACATATTGAGAGGTGAAGGGACTGCACCAAGAAGAATTTGGTGATAAAGATGTTGTTAGGTAGATTGGATGTTGAAGTAAAAAGTGGGTCTTGCATGAATGGGTGTAATATTGCTGGAGATGATCATTTAGCAGTGCAGTTGTGAACAAGAACGGGTGTGTGTGTTGCGATGACTAGTTTAGAGCATCTGTATCTCGATGTACCACTACAGGTCTACAGATGTGTGCATGCAAGCGCTTGTGTGCACATCATGTTTTTGGATTGTAGGTGCATTTTTGGGGGGTTTCTTCATTCCCTTGTGTTTGCATCACTTAACTGTGTTTGCACTTGAAACAAAGAGGTGATTGTTGTTTTTCGATGGAACCTCTTTGACAGGTCTTTCCGCACCTGCCAGATCAGACAGCTGCTGAAACTGAAGCGTGTGACGCTGTGCACTACTTTACTGTCAGGCCCGCCGTTTACATTTCTGACATGTTTTCTTTGAACTATGCCTGGTGCTCGTGTCAAAGTTTCGGTTTTGGTGCAGTTGTTTGTTGAAGGTTTAGTGTAGCATGTGTGAATCATGCAGGGCACAGTTGTAGAATTCTCTCCCGTTCAGTTGCGATCAATATGGATTTTATAGCATACTAGTAAGCAGCTGAAACACATTTGATGCTGACCCACTTCCAGTGGGAGCTGGCACAGATATTAGCATTGTATTGGTGACACAGAAGCAATAAACTCTGCAGCTCCGGGTCCTAAAGTGTGCAGATAATGAAGCATAATAACCACAGCGGTTGCAGTCTCGCTTTAGCGCTACTATTGTAGATGAATGGCACTCTGTGAGGAAGCAAGATGAAATATCCTGTGCTTCTAATGCACTTAACGACAAATGCTATAACTGCAAAACTTTTACCAGTAGTTTAGATCTACCTTTAAAAAGGCTTCTGGTTATCCCCGGTGGTCTGGTGTCCACTCTTTTGAAGTCTCCTTGGGCTAAATATTTATCCCTCCCTGCTGTAGATTTGTATCTGAGGAAGGCTGATTCTCTACTTAGGGCTAAAAAGATGAATTTCCACTCAGGAATCGGCCCAATAACACACAGGAAAGACTGTGTGCTTCTTCTAAACAGCAGGACAGTTCCATTATTCTTCCTCCAAGTGTGTTTGAACGGTGGCAGAGAGGCTGTTTACACTGACGGTACCACTGAAATAAACACATTAAGCCATGCTGAGCGTTCTTATCAAAGCAGTCCCTGCAGAGTGCCGGTTGACATGGACACAGTAAATATAGCTGGGAAGACTTGGCCAACAGTGCGAAAGGTGCAGCTCTGTGTGATCTCCCTGTGGCTCCAGCCAATCTGTACAGTCTGCATTTTAGACATCAAGCTGACTCCGAAGGGAGTTCCTCTGAATGCTGTAAGCTTCACCTCCTCAGCAAAACTTCAGGACGTTAAGTTACAAGCAAGAAGCAGGTGTGCAACCTCCTTCAGCTACTAATTTTAAAAGGTTACTGTGTTTAAAGGAGATGAGATTGACCTGGTAATTTATGCACTAAGATAGCTAACAGGCAAATATAAATCACTGTGACCCCTGAAGGGATGCTGTATTCTAGCAGGAAAAGTGCCCGTGACTGCTTTCAGGGTCAGAACAATGGCTCAGTCTGGTCGTGTTTGTGCAGGAGGCCGACATGTAACTTCTTTGGAGGAGGCTGCGGTTGCAATAACCAGAAAACAAGTTGGTATTGTTTTTGTAGGGAGAAAACAGAAATGAACAAAGTGGAGAATGATTTCTAGTGTTTGCTTTTTACTTTCCTTCATGGTTTCATACGTTGGCCTGCATTGCTACAGCATTGGTTTTGAATGGCTAACTCAGACTTCAAACATATTGGCTCAGTGTACCCTGAATGACATGTTTAGTCTTGACAGTCTTGTTTTGAAGACTTTTGACTGAAGTGAGGAACTTGAATTCAGGATCGCTGGACGACCTGCGTTTCTGTTGTTTTAGCAACAGGCCTAAACAGTTCTCCCTCTGTTAGTGTACCATGAATATGATGACATCTGAAGCATATGTTATTATCTTTTATTTATTATTATTTTTAATAAATCAGTGCAAGAAGTTATAGTGGATATATTGACAAGCAACCTTACTCTGATTGAAAATAAACTATATCTTGTCCTTGTTTTCACTTGGCACTGAGAAGGACTATTGTACTTTGTTTTCTTTACAAACAAAGTGTCATCTCATCGCCTTGTCTGATTCTATTTTTTTTCTGTCCTTTTTAGGTTCTAATCACCATCTACTGGTTGGGTCGTGCTGCCAACGGCTGTACCTCCTACAACGGTCCCACGCTGGACCTGAAAGAGTTCGAGGGCCTGCTGTCACAGATGCGAAAGGTTTGCCCAGTCCTATTTAGTAATGACCAGGACTAGAAATATCTAAATCTAAAGCACAGGGACAATTTATCAGGAGTTGAATAGAGATCTCTTAGCAAACTGTATTTAAACTTAGCAAATCATCTGACAGTGTATAACACCCCCCACCCGAAGTCTAGGGCTGACCTCGGTTAAACTGGGTCCTTGTGTCAATCATCTGGTTCCACCTCTTCACCGACCCGAAGGGACAAAGAGAAGTTAGCATTAGCGAGCCCTCAAGACACGCATACAGACACACGGTAACAACCACTCGTAACCATGATGTCACCCCGATGAGATTTATTCCTCAATGTGACGTCCCCTTTTTCTGCTCTATTAAACTGACAAATCTCTGCCAACTCAGCAGAATAACTTTACCAGATGCTCCCACGTTGCCTCTGACCAAAACAAAGCCACGTTTCTATAAAACAAAAAACAGATTGATAATAAAATGAGATTTGAAAATCATGGAAAGCACTTTATTTGCATGTATTAAAAAAAGGAAATTGGCAGTTAACATTTCACTTCTAATGCTTATGAAATGGAAACTGGGCCTTTTTTTTTTTAAATTATGATTGTAATGCAAGAAGCTGGTGAATGTGTGAACCAACTGCATTTCCATCTGCTCACTTCCTGTTAGTTGCTCAGGATAAATGCATCAGTTAAAGGATCCGTTCACTCAAATTAGGAAAAAAATATAATGTGTAGCCATCCGACGGGGTTGGATTTATTTGTCTACATTCTGAGATGTCCCTCTCTTACGCCCGGCTACCGCTGGATCCTCCGCATTATGTCAATAGTCACGTGAGCAGAAGCCTGGCTCGTCACCCCAGAAGATCATTACTCCGCTCCAGTCAACAAGCAATTCTGCTCCTCTGCTCTTTTCTACAGAGCTAATCTCTCTCTGTGTGTCTGTGTATTTGTGTCTGCTAATCACATTAAATCCCTGTTTAGACACAACTGACAAATATGTGTAATAAGTAGCCTGCTAGATTTAAAATCCACAATCACAAACAGCAGTGACGCTGGCCTATTTCCAGGAAATATAGCGGAGACCATATTTTGAAATTTATCATTGGGAGGTGGGGTAATCAGGGAAATTGAAAGTCCAGGAAAACAGCAGCAAATGCATTGGCAAGCATGCATTTAATCATTTATCAAAATCTATATAATATATAGTTTGTATCATTTGTAGTAGATTATCAGTGTGCTGTCTTGCCAGATTTTCTGACGCCATGCATAGAAGACTAATTTGAGTGAACAAAGTTTTTTAGCTCTAAATACAACGCATCTTTACTGTAGAATGTCACGGCTGCTTTATCAAAGAAAGATAAAGACATAAGTGAGAGAGAATCTCTGTGCCAGTACAGCTGAGTTGCATAACAGACGGTCCAGGGGAACAGGAAGTCTTCTGGTAGACAGGAAAGGCCTTTCCCCACCTTCCATTAGCTGCATAGACCTGTTTGAACTGTAGACAGACAGGGGGGGGTCACTGAGGTGAAGAGAGAGTGAGAGGGATTTGAGCAGAAGAACTGATGAGAAAATGCAGAGAGGACGAAGGACAAACGGCAAGAAGATAAGGTTGATCTTGGACTTACAGTGAGATGTTTATAGGGGACAGAACACAAACAAAATCTTCAGATGTTGGTAAAAATGTAATTCTCTTCACACAACACAAGTTTACTTGATGCACTTTGCACAAAATGTCATGCATCTTCTCTTTTGTATGCACAAATGTTACACTGATTTGTGCATTTGATATAAGGTGGGCGTGTCTTTCTAAATGTTCAGGAGGCGGAGGAGGCAGAGAGCCCTAAACGCAGCATCCGGGACAGTGGCTACATCGACTGCTGGGACTCCGAGCGCAGCGACTCTCTCTCCCCGCCGCGCCACGGCCGCGAGGACTCCTTCGACAGCCTGGACTCCTTCGGCTCACGCTCACGACAGACCCCGTCGCCGGACGTCCTGGTCACCCGCGGCAGCAGTGATGGTAAGAACTGGACTACTCCTCACACACTTTACAGTCATACTCACCAATTACACAAGTTCATATTGCTTGTGAAGGTGTGATCGTGTGATTGGACTGACCATCCTTCAATTTAAAGGTTGCAGGTTAAATCTGTTTTGCCATCGTGTCATTTTATCCAAACCACAAACTGTATTGTTGAAGGGAAGTAATTCACTACTTCTGATATAGTGTATAGATAAATTAGGTAATTGTCTTTGTAGTGCTACTGTAATGAAAACTGTTGTTTACACAGAACAACGCCCAGTATTTGAAATATATTGTGCTGAAGCCAAAAATGGTGTTAAAAATAGTTTGGCTGCATTTAAGTACTTTAAAATGCCAAGTCGACCATATGTCGTCATTCAAAGCTGTTCATTGCTCCACTTTATTTGAATGTGATCCTTTTTTGAATTTGCATGACAGCCTATAAAAGATTACAGAAGTCGTCACAAAGCTTCATGTTCTTTTCATCTCTGAAGAGCCTGTGAGAGAACACGGAGCGCGGCCATCATCCCGTCTGACTGCGTTTTTGTCAGAGTACAAAGGAAGTAACTAAAAACCTCGCTGGATGTTAATGTTTGCTTCTCAGAAACAAGAGGGAATAATCAGACCTCAATATCTACTGTTTAAAACAGAGAAAATATCCTTATAGTTTTTGATAACAGGAACTCATTTTAGCTTTACATCAGTGGCAAATCAAATCATCCAAAATGACGGACATTTAACGGTCAAATTTTTGGAATTATGTTGAACAATCCGGAGAAATCCATCGCAGCTGTTTGAGAGAGTTTTCTTCTCAATAGGCCACAAGCCACCAACACGTAACCCACAGCTGATTAGACACATTGTCAAGCTGCTCCTAAGCAAAGTATTGTGCTCTGTCATTCTGGAAAAATTAACCAAATTGTTAACCGTAATCCCTCCAAAACACAGCATTCAGACACCAAGACCTCGAGGAACACCATAGAAAAATCTATGATGTAATTTGGTATCAAAACCTTTTGACGTTTGGAGATTTCTGCAAGAAATACAGTTTTTGCTGATCAGATGGTGAGCATTTTATTGTCAGTATACCTTTGAAAGAATCCTCTGAATGCCCTCGGTCTCTAGTTTGTGGTTGTAAAGTTTCTGAGGTCAATGCTCTCATTGTGTGAAATTACTACTACGGGGACTAACACCATCACACATGAATACAAAGGGACTCATCTGTCAGTTAGTCAAGACCAAGATCAACAAATTTGAGGTATTTGAAGGTAACATACTGTCAGTGTGCAGATCAGACCCAGGAGGCACGGACTAGTGATAATAGGATAACAATGCTTTGAGTACACCCAGAACAAGAGCATCTATTTATTCCCATGCACACAAAGTTCACTCAGCCTGACCTTTTTTTTTAGACAAAGCCTTTCACTGTTCAGCTCTGTAAACTGACTTCACCCGGACAGTAATTGGGGGACAGGGAGACGAATCTTTAATTCAGTCTCAATGCAATATTGCAGATGCTCTTTTGTTTGGGCCGGGTTTTGTGAGTGTTGATAAATGAGACAATTTTGTCCTCCTCTCTTTCTCTCTGTGCAGGACAACACCCAGTGCTAGTCAAAGGCTGTTTGAAACAATAAACCGAGGGATAGAAATTGGCCATCGCACAGGTTTTGTAAAGTACCAGTTATCCAGTCTGTAAAATGTTTCCATGCTATGGGAGAAATTGGAAAAAAGCATGAATACTATCCCAGAAAGTGTCATCATTTATTTGACTTTAATACTATAGGAAAAGTTAAAGGGAATCACTATCACTCTTCATTTGTAATTCTGTTTCTGCTTCCCAGTTACTGTAGCGCATATTGAACTTGACCTCGTGGCTTTTACACTTCTTGTGGTATTACTGCATGTTGATGGTTATTGACATAAATATGTTTCTGTGAAGCTCTGGTACCGTGTGGCACTGACCCATGACAAACACTCCCTCGAGCTTCAGTGTTCCCAGATGTGCAGAGTGAGCAGATCGTCCCGTAAAGACACATGTTGCTCCTTAAGGATGGATGGACTCAGATGGTAAAGTCGCTCGGGTTTCCAATTGATGAGCTAAGAAGAGTCATAATTGAACCACTCAGTTGGAAGTGCAGATACCTCAAGGCCTCTTTTGGACCTCGATCTGTCAATCTTTTAGACCACTTAAAATGAAGTCTATTGATAGAAAAGGAGGTTTTTTTTACAACTGCAAAATGGGACATTTGTTTCCACTGAGAGCTGCAGCTGCATCCACTTGTATCGGTTCAGCAATAGGGGAAGATTTCACGCTTTAGATCTGGTTGAAATTGTGGGTTTATACTTGGAAAACGTATACATTGAGTCATAAATTCAGAGGGCATAGATTGAGTAAGCACACATCCAGAGGGAGGGGAGTTCCAGTAGCACATGTGCTGAACATCTTGGAGAGGAATTCTGAGAGACCTTGGGTAAATCAGGGCTGCAGGTATCCATTACCTGCAGTTTCCAAATGTTGAATTAGGGTAAGCAAAAAAACAAGTGAATGAAGATGGAATGACTGGTATGCTGGAAACGGTACATCAATGGGATTTATCCTCATTACTTTTTTTTTTTGTTGTTTTTTTTGTTTTTTTTTGTTTTGTGTGCATCACACATCTTGCGGAGGAATTTAAGACGTCCTTGAGCGATGCACTTCTGCAGCACCAGGTGTTGCCTCTGACATGAAAGAGCTAACAATGTTTTTCAGATGGGATGCAGACAGACTCTGCGGCATCCTGAGTGAATTCTTCCGAACTGTAGGCTAGAATTTAGACTGCACGAGCTGCACAATACAAATTTCCTGATGATTTATGTTACTTGCTTTGTTTCATAAAAACAGGCCGTCAACCCGCTTGGGATTGATTTATGAGTGCACTGCATATAATATCACTGGAACAGCACTTTAATGTTATGTCGTCTTATATGATGTAACGACATTGGGGGAAGTGGAAATGATATTGTTTTTATTTATATTTTTATTGTTTGTCTCTTTTGTAGTTTTCTTTTTACCACAAATTATCATTCAGAAGGTTAATGGAACATATGAGAGACATTGTATGTATATGGAAGAGTAATAACAGTATGAGTTAACATTTTAAATGGGTCATTTGCTGTTTGATAAATATCTGTGTTGTTTTGTTACATTTTCAATCTCTTATGAATCTGAACAACACTTACAACACAAGAACCTGCGAGGATATTACATTAATGAACTCCTTCACCCTCCTCTTCTCAACAGGCCGCGGCAGTGACTCCGAGTCCGACGGCCCCCCCCACAGGAAGATGCCAGACGTCCGTAAGGATGACATGTCGGCGCGGCGGACGTCCGTCAGCGAGCCGCGGACCGCCATGCCCTTCAACCAGTACCTGCCCAACAGGAGCAACCAGAGTGGCTACGTGCCCACGCCGCTCCGCAAGAAGAGGGACGATAAAGAGGACGGAGCGCGCAAGAGTTGGAGTACTGCGACTTCACCTGTAGCCGGAGACAGACCTTTCAGGTGAGTCTCACTGTTTAGACTCTTATTTACAATTAGAAGGGAAGAATCACAAGCAGAGCTTTAATCTGAGAATCGGGTTTTAAATCAAGCAAACACGGTATTGACGATAACGAAAGTGTAAAGCAACTGATCTCAATATTATGATTTAATGATGAAAGTCTGTGAATGAAACATTTAACCACTTTACATTATACAATATTTAATATAAGACATTTTACACAGGAGCTTTAAATATTCTAGGTTTGTTTCTGTATTTGTCTAAAGCAACTGTGAATATTAATAGTATACAAGGTGGTGAAGGTCCTGGTGTAATTGCATAATAAACTGGTAATTTGGGGACTATGACCTTGTTTTAGCTTGAAATGGATTTGCTGGATTTAAAAACCTTTTAAAATGTATTCTTGTTACTGTTTGAAACTATTTTGTTTCTGTCAGAGAATTCGACAAAATGTGTGCTTGTAGCTGAAAATGCAGTTTGTCCAGAAAATGTGCTGCAATACTAAATGATGATCTAGTCTCCTTCGTGCAAGTTTGGTAAATTAAATGTATTATTATGGACACAATGGAATTTATTATTCTGGAAGTAGACCATGAAGGATATACGAATCATATGTTGTTTATTATTCAAAATGTCTAATACGAACCAGCATCTTTTTTTGTAAATTCTGTAACTTTTAATAATTTTGCAGGAGAAGATGTCACTCGTGGCAAATTACAGATTAATGTTTAAACAGTTTATTATTGTTCTCTGCCCAGTAGTGTAGATATGAGAGATGCTGATGGAGGCCACATGTGCGTTTTCATTGGCTCTGACTCTGATTGAAGCGAAAGTTTGAAATATGTTGCATAGACGAGGCAGATTAAAGTCTGATGGTCTTATTGGCAGTTATTGGTTTGGCATGTCAAGAGCGCTGGTTTTATCATGGCTCTCACTGTAGAAGGTTCACATTTCTGCTGGCTTAGTGGATTCCTTAACGTGCTTTGATCTGTTGAAATGTCAGTGTGTGCAGTGTTAGTGTGTGTGTGTGTGTGTGTGTGTGTCTAGTGTCAGGATTTAACTGGAAGTAGTTTTTGGACGTAGTATTATTTAACTGTAGCAGCAGCAGGAGATCGAAGATATAATCTAACAGTTACCCAAGTGTGTTTACATTTTCATAAAGTGCTGCGAGTGGGTGTGTATACAGTAGGGCAGTGTGTAGTGGGTTATGTGTGTGTGTGAGAGAGAGAGTTGTTCCTGTGTGTAACACCCATTTTGTGTTAATCTGTCTTTCATTCCCCCTGTTGTTAACTTCATCCATCGTGTTACACAACATGTTGTGCGCATGTATTCATGATTTTGCATTACTGTTCTTTTTTTCTTTTATCTCCATCTCCTTCCTTTGCGTCCGTCATGGTGTTTTCACTCTTGCCTCCCTTCTACGTCTTGTGTGTGTGAACCTCATTTTTCCCCACATCTGTGTGTTCCCTGTCTCGTGTCCACCATGTTGTGGTCATTGCTGCTAATTCTGCTCCAATGTCATTACGTCATCCTTTTCCTGTGTGTGTGTGTGTTTGTGTGTGTGAATGGGCGATGTAACAGTCCAAATGAGGTCCCTAGCTTAGACGACCCACTTGGAGAGTCTCCCAGCCCTCCCCTCGAACCCCAGATACAGATTCAGACGGTGACCCAGACTAAAATGGACGAGGAGGAAGGGGAGCAGACTGCTTCCACACCTTGCATTAAGATCTATGCGGTGGGCGTGAGGAGGAGCAGTGAGCCTCTGCCCCATGCAGAGCCCCGCTCGGAGACAGTCACTCGCCTGATGGTCACCTCTGAGCAAAGGTCTTCACCTCGATTCATGTTTTTCTTAAATCAGCTGCCCAATTCTATTTGACACAGTTCTGATTCACATTTCCTCAAAATTAACCAAAGATAATAGATCGCCTTATAGCATTTTGAATTGTTTGTTTAGATTTCTCTAATGATAGTTTGGTGATATTGTTGTGTGGTGTTTTTGTTTTTTGACAACTCCACCTATTTCATACACAAAAGTCTGTTTACAGGCTAGTGTTACTGCATTTGGGGAAAATAAGTTGTAAAAAGACTTTTTGTGTCTTCAGAGGGCAGCTATGTGAAGTCTGATGTATTTCCTCAAGTGATTACGCTCACAATTGTGAAAATGCAGAAAAAACGGTGTGTTTTGGAGTTAGAAAAAGTGAGGTAACCAGACCTGTCTGTTCCTCATCTCTGCTAGAGGTTTGAGGCTACATTAGCTGCTGCTAGCATGGTCTTGCATACCCAGACGTATCTCCACAGCACTGTGTCGGCACTAAAGAAAGTTCTGGCTCCGCTCGCTATCATTCTGGTAAAGGGGGGGGGGGGGGGGGGGGGGGGGGGCTTTGGTTTGATTGTATTTCTTTAAACAAATCACAATCTTCTTTGGCGGCGGTAAGCATGGGATGCAGTGAAATAGAGGGAAGAGAATGGCAGACTTATACCCACAGTCTACATCACGTGAGGCAGACTACTACAAGCACAACACACCAGAATCACCGACCACACTGTTGACGGCCGGAAGAAGAATGCTTGGAATAAGAAAAAACAATGGCTCTTTTCTGCTGGATCTATTTGTATGCAGTGCTAAATCTGTTGGAGAGTTATTTAAATGACTCGACCGTGTCTTGAGTCAGCATTGCAGGTTCTTATTGCAGCAGAATATTTGCTGTGTTGAAGGGTCAGTTCACCCAAACAAGAAAACAACTCAACTTGCCACTAGGGACATCTAGCAATGCAGATAATTTCAGCTTCATGTTCATATTTGCCCACTTTGACTGCCTGCCTGCACGACCATACTAGATGAATGGAATTGTATTTGTGCCACTCAAAATACTGAAAAGTTCCACAAATCTGCAGCACATCTGTCCAAAAACAATCTCCCAGTTAATCGGGGTAATCCACTTATTTCGGTTTCCATCAGGACTGTCTCTTTGTTGTACAATAGTTTCAATTTTCACAGCCGGTATTTCCATCCAGCCCTTTTCATTTTTGGCACTGCCATTACCAGATCATCGTTTCCAATGCCGTTCTTCTTCAGAGCAGCATAACGGTGAGTCAGCGAGAGGTCCAGGGCTCAATGAAACATGGAGATCACACTGTTGTAATGCAGAGTCTTTACCCAGCAGGCCAGCCAGGGGTCACAAATTATCAGCTTTGTGTCGGATTAACATGGTGAGGATTATGAGCTGTGAAGCTGCTGTTGTATATCTCACAGTGCGGAAGACCATTATGATTGCAATATTTGTCCCATGAAGAGTCTGTTTGGGTCTCTGTTGTTGATTCACAATCCAGCCCTATCTTGTGCTATTTCCTGGTCCAGCAGTCGTTTCATTCACAGTCCTGTTGGAGAGTTATTAGTCACACCCCCTGTTTCCAGCTTTTTCTGGCACAGATGTTATGGCATGGATCGGATTGTCAGCATTTCAAGGGAGTGAAAAGAATGCTCAAAGGAAATCTGACTTGTGTATAGCTGCGTTCCAAAGAAAAGGGGGATTTCTAGGGTGTTTTTAAAAGGCTTTAATATCAGCATCTTTAGTTGGTATCAGTTTGCATTTTTCAAGAAGAGAACTGAGGCTGGAATTTGTGTGTTTTAGTGTTGCCAGGAGTTAAATCTTTGAAAAACAGTTGTTTAATATCAACATATCGAAGGTTTGCAGTCGCCCATCAATGTTTTGTTTACGAGCTTCTTCAAGATCACTTGAACTTTTTCTGGCAAATTCCAGGAACAAAACTGCACACCACCCCTTCAAATACAGACCCATGCATATATCCAGCATGTACACACAAACATGTACTGTATGGTGTTCACACAGAAACACATTCCCAGAGAACGTGAACATGCAACCCACCCTCAGGATGTAAGGAAATGAGGCTTTCTTCCTTCCCTGACCCTGAACAGACTGGGACCGGAGCCTGGCCTTTTCACAGCATGTCTCTCCCTGCAATGCATCCTGTGGATTTATAGTTCAATAATAACCCTTTCAGAAAGTAGCTGGATGACAGACAACTGAGGGTTCAGCGAATTTTTGCTCTTGGCTTTGTGACTCCTATTTGTTTTCACTTCCGGTCTGCTCGGATGAGGTTTGTAAACCTTGTTAGCTCGTCAAGAAAAACTCCATTTAGGCTCCTCCAGAGGAATGCTGTCTGATGAAATAGGATGATAACCAGGCAGCAGTACGTTTTAGTTTGCTTTGCTTTCTGCAGTACTCCAGCTCGCTCGTGCTCAGAGGAACTATTCCACCATTCGACGACTCGAGCAGCAAGCGCTGCAACGAGCCCCGTCATCACCTCCGAGAAACATCCACCTGTGACGGAGCAGCAGCAGGTGGAGAAGGAGGAGGAGGAGGAGGCGGCTGTGAGGAAGGCAGCCGCTGGTGTCCCGTCAGTCGCAGATGGCGAGCGAGATGAGAAGCGGTCCCGCCAAACGCTGACCTCTCCCAAACATGTCACCACCCCGAGTCCCCCCCACTTCCTTCCTGTGCCCACTGCCGATACAGGCCGACGGAAGGGGAGGGCGCTGAGTGAGAGTGACGACCCGCAGAGAGGGAACTCTTGGTCGGACAGCAGTCTTCCAGCAACGTGAGCCCCCTCCAGCAACTACACTACATTTAATGAACTAAAACTGCACAATTCATCTTTAAAATCAAGGGATCTACTCTTATCTCAGCATGTGACCTCGACCTCAGACCACAATGCTGCTGTCTGGATGACTTAACTATCTCAAGATTGCATCACCTTTTTTTTTCATATGAATGCAAATTGATATTGCTTTCTAAAAAGCTGTTGTTGCTGTAAAGAGAATGCATGGAAACATATTAAGACATTTGGAGAAGAAGCGTTTGAGAATGTATTTTTTGATGAACTGCACGCGACCTTAGATGGCATCCTTTGATCTCTTCAGTACACCCAATTAGGGGAATTGGGGCAATAGACACTTAATTTGACCCAATTTGAACCCAAATTATTTGGTAATAAATTGGTCAAACCATTACCAATCAATCAAACATCCACCATTCCAATGTCTGCCAGTAAAAAACTGGCTTTAGCGTAAACCCCACTGTGTCACAGCCTGACATCTTCCTACAAACAACATACGGCAAGTAGACATTTTACTACAACAAATAGTCTATCTGGCCCTGGTTTAGCGAGGCTTCTCTTAATTTAGTCTCCTTGTTCTCTTGTGGCGAGAAACCACATGCCACACTGTCTCTCACACCCCTCGAACATCACAGAGGCAGCTCCATAAAACAGACCGTGTGAAGACGCAGGTTGAGGCCAAACCTACAGCAGTTGGTCACAGACAGAAAGAGAGCCACATCCTTGATGTTTCTCGTGTGCTGTCTAATAAAATATGCATGTGCTTCTTTTTTTTCAATAGTTAAGTGTCGGCTGCAGTCTTAAGATCATTGCCATTTGCATCTGTTGTATGCTAGCAGTTTTGGTTTGCAGTGATGCAGTAAACTCATCTTCTGCTCTGGCTGTGTTATGGATAAGACTGCCCCCTTGTGCTTGGTTGGAGGATCAGCAGTAAACCCAGAAGCTGACATACACATCTGTACATGGATGCAAAACCAGCAGGCACACTTGTTTAAAACAATAATAATGAACCATTCTCAACTCATTGTCAGCTGTGATGTTACCCACCAGATATCAAATATTCCATCACTGTGTTTTGATATTCTCGTGAGTGAATGACGTGTTCCTCTGTCGAGTGTCCTCGTATTCATTTGTGATTGTGCTCTCTCTCCATGCTCTCTGCCGTCTGTAGATTCAGCCGCACACATAGTGTGTCAGATGACCCACAGTAAGTCGTCCATTTACCACTGAGAGCTCAGCTATCTGGCCCAGCACTGCTCTGCACTAAAAGACAAAGACCTCTCAATAAGTCATTCAATCGTTCGTTGAGTCTCTGAATTGGATTTTTCTTTATGCAAGTGGGAAAATCTGCCAACGGTTGAAGTCATTTAAAGAACTTTCTTGAAGTCGTTGGCAACAACTAAATCTTTTGATGTTTTTGTTTGATCAAATATTTTGTGCCAGTTTTTAATGTCTTTGTTTATCGTTTTTAATGATGTAAGCCCTGAGAGGAAAGTGCGACAAAAAAAAACTCTATTTTCTAAGTCTGATCTAAATAGCTTGTGTTTAGAGTGCACGGAGAAATTAAAACTCACCTGGAAGAATATTATTTTTATTTTTCACAGAAAACTAAATTTGAAAAATTATTCTGACAAAACAAATCTTTTTTTTTTTTTTTTTTTTTTTTTTTTCCCCCCCATCTGGAAAATCAAAAAAACTTAAAGCGATTATCCTGGCAAAAACCTGTTCTTACGTTATAAACACAGAAGAGTAAACGATTCAATCATTCGCTTTAAAACTTAGGAAAGTGACGACATGTGCTCATGCAGGGAAGAAAATCCTCTAAAATGGCCACTCAAACCTCTCATCTTATCCTTTAATTCTCTACTGAATGTCATTAAGAAGTGATTTAATTTACAGTATCTTAGCAGCTCCCACACAAATAGTTTTCAGGCAGAATTTGAGCTGAATGAGATCAATTAATTTATAAAACACTGAAGAGTGAAATGACTGGACCAAAATATTCCATGTAAAGACAGATGATTTTATGTGATTTAGGACAACTCTGTACAGAAGTGTTCTTTAAATGGAAAACAAAAATGTCTTAAATTTAGCAGATTTTTCATACTTGCATTTCTTAAATTTAGATTGTAAATAAGTTAAATGACTTGTTAAGGTGAAGGTGTTTGACCGCGTGCTGGCAGACAATGTCCCTGGAGATCATGAAAATGTGTTTTCAATAATACTACATCCATTCCTCTCAGATGTATTCAAAGGTCTGCAGTAGAGGCTGTGGAGAGGACTAACTAAACTGTGCTGCTCCGACATCAGCTCCGTGCTTCTACTAGCTGCATGTTTCACGTAACGCAACCATTTCAGTGACCCTCATAACTCCACATCCCTTACAAAACAAACCATCATGGTGATGTCATTTGTTGATGTAAAAAGTGCAGCTTTTCATGAAGCAGGAGAGCTGATTCATAACTAGGAAATGACTCGCATGCTTTGTTTGTTGTGATTCAGAGGAGCAGTTGTTCAGCATTGTACCCGTCCCACTAACCTTTACAATAAAATAACATGTCCGTCATCTCTTCCATTGTTCCACCCAATATTGTATGTTGGCGATCAGTTTTTTTGAATATTAAATCAACTGTTATTGCTCTCATGACTTTGTTTTACCCGTTCTAAGTGTGTGATGAGCTGCATGCTCCTAACCAAAAGGCTGCACTTCACTGTCTTGTTTGTTAGCTAAAAATGCTTTAACACGACTGACTGAACAAATATGAAGACCAATGTGACCACACGGGTTGTTGCGTAGAACCACAGGTGCCTGCACCTGAAGCTGATGTTGTCAAAGGTCTCATTAAACAACCTTAATGTGAGGCATTTCCTGTTGAGACAAATGTTGGAGTGTGACGTGATTATTCAAAAGGAAAAATGACGTACTACTTTTTTGTTTTGTTTTATTTTAATTGTCTTATTGGTTTTAATTGGTGAGCAAGAGGTTACCTTTGAAGATGAACAGTTTTCCATTCATGTGGTCTTATTTTTTATTTCTATGTGGTTATCCATGCTGAGCCATTGGTTACAGGTTATTCTCTTCTCCTGATAATGATGGATTTGATGTGTTTTTTTATGTTACAGTATAAACATAGATTAGGGGGAGATATCATCTTATTAGCCATTGCTATGTTTAAAAAAAAAAAAAAAAAAAAAGGTTTGGTTCAAAGTTTAGTGTTTCACATGACTATATGAAACACATAGTCGCCAACGTACAAACATACCGTACTAACCGCACAATGCACGAAATAAAAGTGTAGAATCACTGGCGGGCTCACTAAAAAAACTAAACCATGTCCTACTCTGGAAATGACATGTTGGCACATCTTTTTCACTTTCCATATTCTCTGTCTGTGTCTCTCTCTCTCTCCCTCCTCTCCTTAGAAGTGTGAGTATGATCGACATGCGTGGTGAGGAGGAGGCCATGTTGCAGCCTCACAGTCAGGTGCGTCATGAGCTGATGCACAACCAGTACAACAGGATGAAGGAAGAGGACGATCACTGGCAGGATGTGAGTCTCTCCGTTTTGTCTGACTATTCTTATTTCCCTCGGTTTGTGTATTTATTTATGTTTGAGTAAGATAGTTTTGTACCTTCTGGATTGGGATTACTTTGTCTCATCTGCTCAGTTTGTATTTCTTGTCTCTATTGCGTCAGGAGTTTATCAGTTATGTGCAATGATTTGAGTGCCTGCAGGCTAAAGCAAAGTAATGTTTTGCTGTGCCCCAGTTAAACAACTTAAATCAGTTTTCTAGGGCCACAGCAGTGCTTCAGGTCTCACAGCGCTGCAGAGCCAAGCCCTCTTGCCTTGTTTCACTTGCAACTGAAACTCTTTCCAATCTGTTTGTGTGTCAGGACCTAGCCCGATGGAAAAACCGGAGGAGGAGTATCTCCCAGGACCTGATCAAGAAGGAGGAGGAGAGGAAGATGATGGAGCAGTTGATGACTGGAGGCCCCTGTGTCTCCCAGAGGAGAAGAAGCATCAAGACCTACAGAGAGATAGTGGAGGAAAAGTAGGTGAAATGCACACAAATAGGATGTTTGATTTGTATTCAGCGAAAAGTACAAAACGATACCAGTATAATGGGACACTAGGCCTTTCTTAGAGAAGAGGCTTTAATCTTTATTCTAATTCCTGTTAGTGAGCACAAAGGTGACAGCGACTCCTCCTGGAGTTCATTTAAGTAGGTCTCCCATAGAGAACAAGTAAACTAGGAAGAGCAGGTCTGCTGAGTGAGGTAGAAGAAATAGATGTCTATGATGGGGAAGATCATCTTTGATCAAATCTTGTTAAATTTGATGTGTAGTTTGAACAGGTAAAATCAGTTGTCATATCACCTAACAATATATGTCATATCAGTTGCTTCACATTTTACACAGCTGATTTGCTTTGTTATCCCTCCTCCACCTCCTTTTCTCTTCAACAGGGAGCGTCGTGAGGATGACCTGCGGGACGCGTACCGGAGAGCCAGAACCCAAGAGGAGGCGTCGTCCATCCTGCAGCGTTACGCCCAGCGCTTCTCCATCAGTGAAACAGTCCTGGAACGCCTACAGTTGCCAAATCTCCTGGACCGCAGCATATCTGCTGATCCCTCCATTCCCTGCTCTCCCTTCCCTCTCTCCCTGTCCGCCTCCCCGACGACCCCAGACCCCTTCGACGTGGACCCCGACGGGCCCATGAGGTATCTGCGCCAGCAGTCCGCCCCGGCTCCGAAGTTCACGTCCACACTGGAGGCGCGAATCGAGGAGTTCCCCAAAGACTCCCCCCCCGCACCAGCGGCCTCAGATCCGCTCTCGCTCGTCCGAGCCGCCGTCCACTCGAACCCTGTCGCCCAAACCGGTGCCTTTGCTGATGCCCAAGCCTTACTTCCAGCCCCGGTCCTCAGCGGGTGAACCATGGCCTAGCAAGGTGAGACTGACTCAGAAGCGCTTGTCATCATCTCAACTTCCCATAAAAGTGAATGCGTTATTGCTGCTGTGACTACGCTTTACAGCATCCTAATGCCATGTGGGTTGTTGACATTTTAAGTGTCTGGTTGTCACCGTTAAACCTCCCCTCTCGCCCACAGTGTTGACTCTATTTAGACATCTTTACTCGTGATGGCTCGTAATGATTGAGATTCGGTTAGTGTGACTGTCTTGACCACTTTACATGTGGTTACTTCCCAGTGTTGGCTGATGTCCTCACAGGCTGGTGGATGAATTCCCCTCCAGCTCTCTTGGCACTTCCATTAGGATGCCACAGAACCGCCATGGTGATGAGTCGGGTGGTTTCTAGGAAAACACGAGACTCCCCCTCCCAGAAGAAGCATGTAATGTTTCAGTTTAGCTCAAAGTACTCTCAACAGGATCCATTTCCTTTTCTTCTTCTAAAAAAAAAAAAAAAAAGAGAAATCCAAATGGGAATATTCAAAATGAGATCCTATGTTTTGGTGTGGCGGGGAGGGGCAGATTATTACCAGACCAAATGGAGCACAGCGCTTTTCTGGAATGTCTTGTCAGGATTCTGAGTGGAGCTCGGCTTTGAATGGAGCCCTCTGTTCCCTATTGACTTAAGAAGTTCACAAGTAGGGTCCTCTCAATGTGAAGTGGGCTCCAGGCGGACAAAGAGGGCCCACACAGGCTGCTAGGAGAGGGATGAGAAGGTGGAGGCGGAGGGGGAGGGGGAGGGGGGGCCAGACTGAGAGCCTGCATTCACCCAACTCCACCACTGTGTCTTCAGTTACCGCTCACTAGGAGCTCCTCACACATACATTAGTGCCTCTTTGTCATATAGGCCAGCTAGATGAATAGCTAATAGCGGACAGAGATGAGAGGCTGGTAATGACCACGAATGAGGGCACTGGGTTTGTAGGCATGGGGTTCATCTTCATTTCTTTGTTTGTCATCAAATCATTTTGTGTACTGTTGAAAATATTTTGAGCTAGAGTAGCCTTATTGTACCGGAAATTCAGCCAATGTTTCCTGCAGATGTTTCAAAACTCTAAACCAATTTGTCATCCAGCTAAGTCTTATCACAAGTTAAGACAAATTATAAACATTAAGAATCTCATACAGAACCAAATTTACTCGTATGCACTAATTTTTTGATAAATAAATAATCCAAATCCTTTGGAATTGAACAGAATAGCGACAAAATTCAATGAAAGAGAATATTTAGCCCATCAGCCAAATATTCAACTGGTCATATTGTATTAATCAGGACAAAATAAATCTGAATTAAAATTCATCATGAATGAATGTACTGTCTGGACATTTCTTATGACCATTTTATGCTTTCAAAGCATCTTCTTGAACTCTGCAGTGTGTATATGAAGTCAATATTAAACATGTTGTCTTCCCATTTAGGTGGATTGTTTGCTCCGAGTCAACGGCGACATAGGAAGTGACGACGTTCCCACCACGCCTGAGAGTCGAGGAAGGGAATCTCCTCCTCACTTCCAGGCGTCGCCTTCCAAAACCAGCAACAGCACTGTAGATGCTCCCTCACCAACACGCAGCCCGCTCACCTCAACCAGAGGAGAAAACCCCGCGTCAGCAAAGGCCAAGGAGGCTCAAAGTGGCACAGAACTGACTTCTAAGGACGTCCAAGAAGAAAAAGTCATCTGTCATTCAACACCACCCAGCCGGCCCACCTCGCTCCCATCGGTCAGGAATTTTACTAAATAGTAGTAAAGATAACTGTGTGACATGTTCACATCCTGCCTTAGCTATTTGTCTATAAATGCATTTTACAGTCTCGTGATTATTGAACTCTTCAAGACTGGAATCAAATGTGTTATACATATGCCTCACGCACTACATATGCCTCTTGATCTCAGGCTTGTTTGATTTATTATTCATCTTTGAAACCATCTGTGATGCTTACAGGAGCTGCAGAAGCCAGAAGAAAGCTTTGGGGAGACTGGAAGCCAGTCAGTAGCTGCTCCAGAGGAGGATAAGTCAAATGCTCAACAAACACCTCCTGCAGGTCTGAGCAGCATGTTGCTACACTGACCCCTTGTGGTTGATCGTAGACTTGTGTCATCCAGGTCATGGATTGTTATAATGTGACCTAGTTATGGAAGACACAAAAAATAGATCTTTTGAGGAAAAAATGTAAAAGGAAAGTGTCTTTTAAAGTTTTAATCAAACTGTGTTGTCTGTGTGTTTTCAGAAGCCAAACACAACATTGTCAAGTCAGGAGTCAACACACAGCAAAGTCAGCCTGTAACTTTACAGGTGAGGCTGCTACCAAAACTAACACAACCTTTAAAGAAACATTCACCCTGACATCCAACGGATAATCTTTGAATCTCTCTGCAGGCAAGTGTTCCCAGTTCCCAGGACTCGTCACAGAGAAGAGAGAATGTACCAAGCTTAGCTGCACCAGGATCGTTTGAATATCACCCACCAAGGGAAACGACAGCAGGTTGGTGAACTCTTTACATCCAAATACCAAGCCAGCAGCTTCTTTTCCATACACCTCCTTGGTTTCTGAGTTTGATTAGCATATCCTCCTTGCTGGCTTTTCCCCCTTTTTGCCTTTCTTTAAAGACCTAAGATTGTTTTTCCCAGTTATAATTAATTTACAGTATCACATGAGCACAACAGTAAAAGCCTTCCCCAGTTTGATTTCTCCAATTCTCTGTTGTCCATACAACTCTTGGTTTTGACATCTGTCTATCCCTTATCACTCCCTTCCCTTCCTTCCTTCCCTCCTTTCCTTCCACCCGCATATTTTTTATTTCGCTATAGAGCTTGCAAACAGTATCAGGTCTCCGCTGGCCACCAGCACCCCTAACTTACGCTGGGAGTTCTTCGTCCCGCCAGGTAAACCCCTTCATTCATCGGCGGAGCTCATGTTTCCGTCCCCGGTTGCTGAACGCACAGGGTTTCCCTGCCGTTTTTTCAAGGGCTGCACAACAGCCCCTTCAGTCCCATCTCTTGTTTGTCGCTCATTTCCAGAATGCTGTGGATGATCAGTGATGTGCTCTCGCTCTGTTGTAAATGTTTTTTGAAGTATAATGGTGTACACATGCTCCAGGTAGAACTCATCGGTGTTGCAGTGTTCTTTATTTTGACTCATACTGGTTTCATCATGTTGATTAGGATGCTTTTCCAAATTATCCAGTGGAGTAGGTCACCTATGCCAATTTATGACAATCCTCATAGATGACCTACTTAACTTTATGAATGTTCAGTGTTATGTTTACATTATCATCTTATCCACCAAAAGCTACAACATCAGGTCGACCTCAATTAAAGGTGCTCCGATCGATCGACCGATATTCATTCTAAATATCGATGGTCTATAAACAATTCCAAAATTGAAATGTTTTCAATACTTGTTTGCCTGCTTTCTCGCCCGCTCTTTAATTCACTCTGAGAGCGGATCAACACACAGACATGTGCACATAGAAATAGATTCAAATAGACCCCGTAATAATAAATCCTGACCAGAGCTCTCTTAACCTCAACATCTGAATCACTTCTAACCAGAGTAACTTTAAAAGTTTAGATTTACAGCTCTCCACATCAAAACATAAGGACAAAACAACAGCAAGATAAGACATCTTATTGGTTAACTCCAGATGCAGTATGTTGCTCTTGGTGGACCGGACTCTCTCTTTGTTTTCTTTCATCAGCATCTTCACTGCTTCAGCTGTCAAACCAACACTTGCCGTGATGTCATTTTCCTAAATATTTGTCCCATCTAAAGGCATTTTGTTTTCATGACATGCATCCAAAATGTTTGTGTAATTGTATTTTAACTAATGTTCCCTGCCACGTTTCCTCTACAGAAGAGATGGAGAAGGATCGTTGTGGAAACGTGAGTAAAAAGCATCATCTGACGACATAATATTTTGCTGTCAGATTCTGAAAACGTTTACCGCTTCTCATCTGGCTTATCTCCTGGGTTACAGTAGTGTAGTTTAACATACTGCATGAACACGGAGATTAAACACAAGTCAAATGCTGGAAACATAGTCTGCAGGTAAGGATAAGGAAAAATAAATACTTTCATCTAAATAGAAACATAACCTAAACACAGAAACATTTAAAAAAAGACTGTTGGCATCTAAACCTTTCATCATTTTCGAGGATCAGGTGTTTGTCACTGTGTTATACTGCCAGGCTCTACCACACATCACAGGACACACACAGCTGTTCATGTAGCATGCCAGATGAGGACGCTGTAGAAAACGGCCGAGACTGCTTTCGTTTTCGTTTGAGCTCATCTCTCTCTTTCTCTGTCTTCTCTCTCCTTAGTAGGAATCCTTTGGCTAGCATTGGAGTAGTGCTGTTGTGGTAGACCAACTATTTCTGTCTCCTCCCTTCCCTTCTTCTTTTCCTGTGGTGGATGTGTAAACACATTTGTGTGTGTGTGTGTGTGTGTGTGTGTGTGTGTGTGTGTGTGTGTGT
>NW_022280067.1:2551137-2554595 GCF_004355925.1 Anarrhichthys ocellatus | reverse complement strand
TGTGTGTGTGTGTGTGTGTGTGTGTGTGTGTGTGTGTGTGTGTGTGTCGGGGCCATATCAATCTCATTGGCTTCATGGTTCATTGAGAGTGTGTGTGTGTGTTTGTGAGAGAGAATGGTGGTTGGTTTGTTGGTGAGTGTGAATGTGTGCATGAATATGTGTGTGCTGTGTGTATTTGTGCATGTTGTTGGTGTGTGTGTGTGTGTGTGTGTGTGTTGGGGTCTATCAGGTGTCAGTCCCGGTGTTGCCCCAGGCCAGGCAGGGTGACCGCTGGTCTTGGGACCCGGATGAGGAGCGAAAGCGTCAGGAAAGGTGGCAGCAAGAGCAGGAGCGCATGCTGCAGGTACACAGAATACCTCAAAGGGTGAAGCATGGCGCATGAGTCTGCAAGGTCAGGGGTTCAGTTCCCTCTGGAGCTTAGTGGGTGGAGCAAGGCACCAGCACCGTGAGGATTAGGCACAGAACGGATTTTTTTGGGTTGTAAATGTCTTATTGTGTTTTGACAACTGAGATAACAAACAACTCCTAGGGAAAGAAATCATTGGTTGAGGTGTGAAGCTAGTTAATTATGAGGCCTCACTCTCTCACTAAAGTTGTTCAAGCACACAGCTGACCGAGTTCAGCTATGAAGTTTGGCAATCAGCATGTACAGCTTTATTAGCACATTTACACAATGCAGCTATTTGGGATGACTTGTTGACAAATAAGCTCTGCATGAGACATAGCATAAGACAGGCATTGTGTCTCATCAGTAAGTATTAGAAGTAGATAAAAAGATGTGTGGACTTAAAACTGGGCTAAGTTTGTTTGTCTGTCTTTGTAGACATCTAGGTTACATCATAAGTTAGCCCAGTATACTTTACTGTTAACCATACTGTGAATCATGCAGTGGCACAGGAAGCTGCTCTGTGACGGATCAGATGGATTAACCACATTTCATTGCTCCTTGCAAAGCTTGCCTCCATGTTTGTTTTTATATTGAGCCTGTCCTCCCAAAGGCACCGCCCAACCACGCCAGATGCACACTTTGACCACTAGAGGGCGGTGTCGTGCAGCGGAAGAACCTCCAGTGTGGTTCTGTCTGCTCATTTCTCCATCTCATGCACATACACAGACAAAGGACTTTGTCCGAGGTTGCTGCTGTTGCTGCTGCCCAGATCACCCTCTCTCTCCTCAACCAATCAGAGGTGCATCTCAGGTCCACATATCTTAAACATGTAAAGGATTCATTGGCATCCATAATATACTGTACTCATCTCGAGTGTAATCTTGATAAATAAATCCCAGCAGTGATGAGTACAGATTTCCCGTCTGTCCAGTTGACTGTTTGAGATGAGATGCGCTGAAATGGATGAATGTCTGTCTGATGCATCAATGTGCTTGTTAACTTCCCGGTTCTGTTCTATTGTCTGTTTTCTCCGTGCATTGATCTGTCATCTGTCCTGCTTATGTTGCTTTGTCTCTAAATTTTGGATATTTCGATTTGGGGTTCCTAAACAAGTCTGAGAAGAGTAAAAAAAAAAACTAGTCTGATGATGTTTTAGCTCGTCTGGAACAACCTGAAGTGCTGGCGCTCATGTTGCCCAGCTGCTGGTACATACATAAATACATACATAAATGGAAAAGTTATGAGCAATTTTCAGGCAGCTTTTGAAATATAAATTGTGTAGGAACCTCTGCATGCTCTACTTTTGCCTTTTGTCCGCAGTGCCTGCTTCTGGTCTCTTTTGTTTTCTCTTTATTCCTAACAAGCAAATATAAGATCTGAGCTATTTTACAATAACAGAGGTGTAGCAAGCTGCCTTTGCATTCATTTATGTCTCTAAGTCCAGGCTTATATTTAAAGTGCATACTGAGGGAATCACACATGTACATTTTATACAAGTCTACATAAGTCTTGCCAATTATTGCAGCAGGATGTACAGGTCGCAGTCCCTTCTCAGATTAAATTAAGCAGAATGCAGTAGAAGAGAAATTTTTATCATCGACTGATTCAGACTGAAGCCTTTTTGAAAAGCCTCTCGATGGCAGATATGTCTGCGCATCGTCTCTGTTTTCCTGCCAACATATCCACCTGCAGACAGTTGAGGCTCTGTGCTGTATGTCATGTGTCTGTTGCCATGGTGACAGGAGAAGTACCGGCGCGAGCAGGAGAAGCTGAAGGAGGAGTGGGAGAAAGCGCAGAGGGAGGTGGCGGAGGAGGAGAGGAAGTACCACGAGGAGGTGCATGTTTAAAGCTACATGTGATGCGGGTTACAAGATAAGCCAGTTAAATGTAGTAAAGTGTACTTTCTGACTGATAAAACTGACCCAGCCCTCCCATCACAACAGGAGCGTAGGATACTGGAGGAGACTGTGGCGCCTCTGACTCCCCGCTCCTCAGCCCTGCCCTCCCCCAGCCGAGGAGAGGTGTCCTCCACCTCGGAGCCCCAGGACACCATCGTCCGTTCGCTGGCCGACTGGGAACGCAAGCAGGAGCTGCTGGAGAGGCATTCGGTGAATGGCTGATTGATTATAGATAGTTTGTTAGAAGCGTGCGTTACTTAAGTATCGATCCGGGAGAGGAATCTGGGTGACAATTGGATAGAATTACTTGAGTGGGCACGGTGTTCTGTTTTTGATTGGTTGCTCGGCTAACCGTTCCCCTGTTTGTGATTGGGCGGCACAGAGGGGGAGCTCAGAGAGTGTCGAATGGAAACGCAGAGAAAACGACCGGACCAGTGACATCAGCACCGCTGATGACAGCATGAAAACGGCCAGAAGGTTAGCGACCAACCTTAAAGTGATAAATGTTGCACTGAAGACATTTTCAGCTGAGATTCTGAGCAACGGTGGCTTAAGATGTGGTCCTTGTACAACAAGGTTATTTACAATCTTGTGAGAAACATATGTAGACGATTAGACAACTTAGAATTCGGTTGTCAAGTTTAGTTTAATCTTTACCTGCAGATACACAATGAAAGGTCAAATTTGCATTTGTTTTCATGTGATACGTGCCTTTTCACATTTATTTATTGAAACTGGAGCTGCATGTGTTTAATACAGTATATACTTTGCAAGTTATTGTGTTGATTTAATTGTTGTGTGTCTCAACTTTTGTCTCAGCCCTATTTGCGAGTCAGGGTATGGAACTGTATTATTGTATCATACTGTAGATTTCAGTGGGATCAGTCCTAAAAAACGTTAGAGGAAATATGAAAAGAGAACGTGTAGATACGATGAACAACACGGTTTGTTTCTGATCCTCAGCTCGGTGAGTCAGAGCAGCAGTCGGGCAGAAACTCTCGGTCACAGTCTGCAGAACGGCCAAAAACTCCCTGCCATGTCGACCAAAACCTCGACTCCAGTGAAGAAACAAGAAGAGCCTTCAGCAGACAGCAACAAGCCCAGCCGGCCTGCAGGAGACAGGAGGTGTGTGTGTGTGTGTGTGTGTGTGTGTGTGTGTGTGTGTGTGTGTG
>NW_022280067.1:2517191-2551127 GCF_004355925.1 Anarrhichthys ocellatus | reverse complement strand
GTGTGTGTGTGTGTGTGTGTGTGTGTGTGTGTGTGTGTGTGTGTGTGAGAAGCCTTCAGTCCCTTTTCAATTTTCCATTTATCGGTTATAAGTTAGGAGCCCACTGTTGAAATCACACAGAATGTCCTTTAATGATTAGTGTGGTGTATAAGACAACCAAGCACTGTTTACAGCAACACTATGTATTCACGTTTCATTCTGGCTGTCAATACGTATTTGTGACTAGCAGAGAGGATCTTTTAGTAACACCTTCAGTTAACCTGTTCGACCAGCAGGTGGCATATTGCAGCTGTATTTCCCCCCCATAGTCTTCCTCCACATAAAGAAACAATAGTCTGTGACAAGAAAAGTGTTTTAAAGGTAGGTCTGGGTTTTGCTTAAACATTAGTGAGTAATGTAGTTTGTTCAGCTCGTTCTGGCTTTGGATTGGTTCGTGTCTGACTCTGCCAGCCAATAGAGTCGCTGTAGCTGTGAGTCATCATCATGTTGCATGTTGCTGTCCATTTCTAGGAGTGGTCCCATTGATAATAACATGTGCCGCAGCTCATCAAAACCCCCCGCAGCATGTCCACCGCCTCCAGACACGCTGCCTCCAGCACCCAACAGGTACTGCATCACAAACAGCCCACAGGGAGGGAGAGGGACGGGGGGGGGATTCATTTCTGCACTGTCATTTTCTGCTTTGCTGCCCACATTTCCCCACCCGTCTCATGACATGTAGCACTGCAGCAAGGACCCTTGAATGCAATGTGAATTTCAATGCAATGAGAGGAAACGGGAGTTTTTAATTATTTTTATTTCATCTTTTTCTTTGTTTTACACTTAAATGTTCATTTGTAAACAATAACAAATTGAATGTGCCAGCTCACCTGCAGTGAAATACATTTTTCATTACAAATGAGTGGGGAAAATAACACACAGAAGGCACAAGAAAACATGTGAAGTAGACGGAGTCTGGTGAACGTTAAACACGAGGACCTTGATCAATAGAAACATAAACAGCTAAGAACAACAAGCTGTCAGACAGAATAGCAGAAGGAGCGACCTGAAACATTGTAGGCAAGGAATGGAATATATTTATATATAATATACATATATATGTATGTATGTATATACAGTATATGTATACCACCACACTTTCTTTTAAAATAATCTATTTTTGTTCACTGTAGTCCACTGCAGAGGATGCTATCTGACCTTAAGTTCAAGATGAGTAGTTGTTTACTGTAAAGAGGTTCTGCTGTTCTTTGGGTTTTGAAGAGTAACTGTGGCTGGGATTCAATTCATTACATCAGTTTCAACAAAACACTGACAAATGAACAGCTTATTGTGCTTTTCTTTCATATTCACTGTCAAAGGAGCCTAACTGTTTTAAGTAATCAGTACTTCACACCATCTACAGGTGCTTCTGGTATCACAGGCTTTTCTGTCTCTCCCTCCCTCCTGCAGGTCTGTCAGTGGGAAGAAGCTGTGCTCCAGCTGTGGGCAGCCTTTGGGGAAGGGGGCGGCCATGATCATAGAGACCCTCAGTCTTTACTTCCACATTCACTGCTTCAAGGTCGGTGACAGAATTTATTTAGTTTTTTATTCATTTAATTATCTATTACAAGTATGAATGCTACTGTACCTTAACAGTAGTGTTGGTGTATGTTGTGCAGCAATTATTGTGTTCAAATCTACAGTTGTTGTACAAAAACTACCACAAACATATCGGTGATCCACACTGTTTCACTGGCTGACATGTTTACGTCATTACAATGAGCGGCGCTATTTCAAGTCAGTCCTTCATACAACGTCCTGCTGCCAGAAAGACTCACAAGAGCACCAAATGTATATTAATCCGCAGTTGAAAATAGTCCCCCTGTCTCTCTTCAGTGCGGTGTGTGTAAGGGACAGTTAGGCGACACGACTACGGGGACGGACGTCCGGATCAGAAACGGCCTCCTCAACTGCCACCAGTGCTACATCCGCTCCCGCTGTAAGTCCCTCCTCCCTCTGTGCTCTCACACAAGCTTTGCCCTGATACTCTCCCTCTTTTGTCTCACCCCTTTTCTCTCTGTCTGCTGTTTCTACAACAATGTTTCAAACCATCCATCCACATCATTAATGAGTTCCAGGCACATCAACCACCAGTCTGAATATCTAAAAACACAACCACCAGGAATAAAAAGATAACTTCCCCGTTACGTAACGCTCATAAACACAAAGTTTAATTGTTCTCCAATATTACAAAAAAGGGTAAGGTGTTGTTGTTCCTTATTGTTTGGTAATGTCGGCCATATTTCATCTTTTCACTGATGAATCATTTCAATAAGGTGATGGTGTCATAGCACCAGCAGTAAATACGGTGCTCATAAACCCGGTAAAGAAAAATAGACAAAGCTTTGTTTGGTTTATTATTTTCAAAGCAAACCTGACACTGTTTTATGATCAAAAAATGAAAGGTGCACTTCAAAGGTTTCATTCTTTATTGCAGCCTCTCTGTGTGGCTGATAAGACGAGTGTACTTTAATATAGAAATCCGACCCGGTGCAGCTTTAATAAAGGAAGTGTCAGACACAGTGAAGCTTGGCTCAATGGGTCGGTGGATCTGAAGCTGCATCAGGAGGAAGAGAAACATGTATTAGCTGGGAGAGGATGACGGTAACTTTCCGTCCCTTTCTCCTTGTCTGCACGAGAGCAGAAGTTCAAGCTCACATTTACATAACCTCTCAGCAGCTGTTATCATTTGGGGATCAACCACAAAATCAAATCAGAGACTCAATCAAAAGACTCCAAAGTCATTATTAGAGAGCTTTTCTTTCATTAGAGCTGCATGTCCTTGGCCTTCTACAAACCCCTAAAACAATTTTGGTTTATAAAAATTGTGGGCTTCCTTTTCTGTCTTTCTTTTTCCTTTCAAGCGGCCGGACAGCCAACCACATTGTGACGCTCAACAGAAAAGCACAAGGTTCACCGGAAGAAACCCCATCCCTGTTCTAAAGCGATTATCTGCACATCATGTCCTTCACAGCGTGTTGGGATCTTTGCATCCTCTGCAGCTCAGTAACCAATGAAGATTCATCACGGGGGCCAAACGGGGGATCTGGGGACAGTCAAACGTTTAAAAAATATATATATATATATTCTACGTGTTTTATGTCATCTGATATGTGAGTGAAATCTGGATTTGATTGGTCCACGTACCACCACAGACTCTGTTCCATCATGCAGCAAGAGAGGGAGAGAGAGACTGTTCTGGGGTGGCGGCCATGTTGAAAATAAAAGGCAATAGTGATAGCAATAACCATGCTTCAAACACAGGTAGGCTGATGTTAACGTCCTACACTGTCAGAGTGAACACACAAAGAGAAAATATGGTGTTCAAGTCGTTGGTTACGTTGAAGCAGATTCTATTTTCCTGATTGGAAAAAACTATTCAATTCCATATGATGTAAATGCAGTATATTAGTTACTGAATCATTGTGTTATCATTTAAGAAAGATTTTCTTAATTTGGATAGAAATCCAAAAACTGGTGGGAAAACTGAATGTGTGGTCAGGCAGCTCAATTTGCATTTTTTTTTTATTTCTCCAAACAGACGGGATCTGTAAAATATTAATAATTTTATGACCCTTTAATTTTAAAACAACAATATATAGAGAAACTTCATTTAGAAAGTACAGTAAAGGTCACTATAAACCCACTACTTTGATCCTTTGGCCCTCACAGTGGCCCCTAATGTCTCCTGTTCTGTGCTCCTGAACAAAATTAGCTTCTGATACAAAACCCACATATTAAAGATGTAGTTTCATCTTCAGGGCAATAACTCGACTCGTGAGCTGTTTTTGTGCTTTTGGGTCACAGCAGGTCGGCTCGGAAAGTCAGGACTTTAATGTGCCTTAGGAAAAGCAAGGTGATGCAGGAAGAAACGCACCAGCTGTATGGTGTTTGATTTCTTTTTTCTTTTCTTTTTTAAGGGTGGAGGGAGGGATTTGGCCAAATTTGAACCTTAAACTGCAGACAGACGGGCTGCATCTCTCCCTTGCATCACGCTTTACTTCACTTGATAAATACTGCTTATTTTACATAAACACCCTTCATTTTACCCCCCCCTCGACCCCTCCGTGATTTGCAGTGATAAAAAGCAGTGCAAAGGAACACATTTGTTAAAAATATATACTGCAGGGGATACCATTGACTTATTTCTGAATGTTTTATTCTAGAGAGATATAGACTTCTGTATGCTATTAATTGAGGTAATTTTGATAATTGCTCAGTGGTAGGATTCATTTATACAATTACAAAAACACAACGTTGCATCTAGTTGAACAGCAGAGGTGATATGAACACTCGTACCAGCAGCAGTTGCACCCGTGCAATATTTGGTTGGATGAAAACTAAAGATCTGTGCCGCCATGGTGGACATTTGAAATCACTTGCTTCATTTTTTTGGACTTGTATGAGAGGAGCTCGGTTGTGTATTGCGGATGTTAAAAAAGAAAAATGCACGTTTAAGCCTAAAACCAAATGATTTGCTGTATGAAAGCAAACTAGCAGCCTCCTCCTCCTGAACGGCGTCCTATAGCCAAGCTTCTCCTCCGGGTCCATCTCTCTGATCTACAGTATTTTTAAGCTTCTGTTCTGGTTGTGTATTTTTTTTTTTTTTTATCCTCATTTAGTTCATGAATAAATCTCGAGTCTCTTATAGCGGGATCTTTGAGGCGGAGCTCTATATTCAGAAGGTCGTCTTAACAGGATGGTTGGGGAATGGAGCCTTCACGTCTGTTCTGTATTTATTGTAATATTCACCTGAACACTATCCGAAATATAGATTCATTTGATGTTTAAATGCAATGGCATTTATAGCAAACTGTATGTTTATAAATAAAATGTTATAAATTAAATCTGTGATTCTGTCTGTTATTTTTCCAATAATCCCCCCCCCCCAAAAAGAAGAAAAGTCATAAACTCGCAGAGGAAACGGTGAATAAATACTTGATACTGCACATGGCGTCTTCTGTTAATAACCAATGTGTAAAAGAAGAACCTAAATATCAAGTATATATTTGGAAACCGGTGTCCAGTCAAAGTTTTTTACATTTCAAATAGTTTTGAATGCAGCACTGCCCAAGTGGTTTATTTGTTCATTGACTTATTTTATTATTTAACCTTTTTTAACCAGGTAATTCTCGATGAGGGAGATTTGGAAAAAAAAACTATATGAATTTGTAAGCAATATAACAAAGAAAATACAAAGTCAGAGGACATGGCTAAAAAATCAGATGCAACTGAGAAAATAGATATTACTATTGAATTCTGCCATTAACGTTAGATTCATCATTCGTCTTAATTTAGTTTAATTTAAAGACCGAATATGGTTAGACTCCGTAGAAATGACTGGTTGAGTGTTGGGTTTAGTTGTAAGGCACCTGAACAAGTGTTACATCGAAATATGTGAACTGATTAGGAACTTCAGCTTGTTGCCAAAGATATGCATTCATAATATTTCCATTGGTGTCACAAGTTCTCATAAATTGTGACTGTGGAGATACAGATAGTGTCGCACATTTAAATAGCTGTGACAGACAGTTTTTCAGGTCGGTGTAAAGAGTCACAGCTGTCAGTGTTTGGTCATTATTTGTGCACAAAATGTTATGGGTCACAGATTTTTGTGTAACACCTGCTTCAGAAATTCCCCTTAAAAAGGTCAGTGCAATGTTGAGCTTTAAAATTTATATTTTCTTGCATCGATGCAGCGTTTTTTTTTTAATTCGGTTCCACACTACATTTTGGATATTTGCATTTAAACTGGGTGAAATTATGTTAATTTAAAGGTGACTGTTTTCACCGTTTAGGAGAAGTTAGTGAATACTCAGTGAATTGTTGAGCTGTCCGTGGTGCTGAAATCTCCGGCCTGTGCAAACGACCATGACTGAAAATAAACTTCTATTCATTTATGACCGAGTAATTATTAAGAAGCTTGTTTCAGGTTTGTGTAGTTAAAGATTACGTAAACGGATAATATAATAACGAATAACATTCCCCACCAAAGAAAACATGACAAAAGCATCTTGGACTATTATTATTTTTTTTTTTATCATCAACAACCATTTCAATGGTACACCTGGAAAACTATGTGCACATGTAGAAATATTTCCTTCTTAAATATAAGCATTCATTACCTACATATAAATAACTTTCAGATCCTGGACAAAACGTGTTACATAATGCTCACAAAATGGAAGAGAAATCATCGTAAAATCAGACAAAAAGACAACATGCAAATTATATAGAAATAAATACAATGTTTGCATCCATTCCCTCTCCTTTTTTTTCTTTTTTTTTACCCAAAATAAATTCTTCCGAGGGACTTTTGTAAAACATCAAAAAGACTTGTATGATCGATCTACGAGGGAGTATGGCCTATGGTTCAACTATAGGAGACAATAATACGTATTAACACTATACAGATTGAGCCACAAAAACACTGCCGTAGAAAGACACACAAAACACACAGATTTCCTGTCTGAGGTGAACATTGCAGTAGTTTGTGCCTTTTTTTTTCTCGAGGAAATAATTGTGTTTATATCGATAATTTAAAAAAACTAAACTCTCAGCAGCACTGGAAACAAAAAAACAAACAAACACACACAGCTGTAAAGAGGCTGCTGTCCAAACAGCATATTGTGTCTGCACAGATCAGAGAAGCAGGTCGCGTGAGCGCATCCTCAGCCGTGGATGTTAAACGTCTCTTTACCAAACAAAGCAGCTGTTGAACTCTGACATGTGATGTGACTTAACGAGGCTCCTCTGCGCACTGATGGCATGAAGCAGCGCGCGGACGTCTGTTTGCTCATAAACCTGGCCCAAAAAAAACCAAAAAATGTTCATCTTAACAAGTCACTTCATCGAGGATTCAGCCTTTCAATGTGTCTTTTGATTCTTAAACATTTTTGCTTTGATGTTGTCTTGTTCTGGTTTTACGCGTGAAGAATCTCAGCAGAAGTCTCATTTTGTTGATATTAATACGCCTTCTGCCTTTTTTTCAGGATTTCAGTCTTTAGATGAAACACGTGGAAACATTTCACCCAACTTGCACTCGTTTTAATGAAACGAAAACGATGTTATTAGCAGACAATATGACTTGTCAAGATGGATATTTTCACAGCAAATGTGTCGACTGACCACAAGAAACGGCGCAAGGCATAAAAATAAAATAACAAGAGTTGTCATCTTCTTTTTCACTGCTTTTTAGTGTCCTTAAGTCTGTCGTGGGCAATTGCTTTTCGCTCTCCGGAGGATGGGGGAGCTTCTCTGTTTCTCCCCCCTTTCGATGTGAAGCTTCATTAGAACATGCTGGTCTTTACTAATGTAGCTTTGGCTCCGTTCTGTCTTTGCAAAGACGACAGTACGCTGGCGAACGGCCCGCCCAATGAGTCCGGGATGGAGGTGATGGTCCCCGGGGCGGTGGCCCACCCCTGGTTTGCCGCTGTCACCCCCATGCCGGTGGACACGGAGTTCTTCACTTGGTCCACCTGTCCGTTCCCGGTGGTGTTGACCTGGCCTCCGGTGGGGCTCGGTCCTCCGCAGTTGGAGGTGGGGATGGGGTTCGGGCCCGGTCCTCCTGTGCTGTCGGGGTCGGTCGATTTGTTGTCTTTGCTGTCTTCATCTCTGGGGTCGCACTTCTTTCCGGAATTGTTCTTGGCAGCCGCTACGGCCGCTGCAGCTGCCCGCTCCTGTTTGCGAAACTTGGCGCGACGGTTTTGGAACCACACCTGGAAAAACGAGAAAGAGCGAAGTACAAAAGTTAAACCATGAAGGCTTGGTTTGTGACCAAACAAAGTGAATCACTGCTCTATAGTTATTCGCTCAGTTTTGAAGTAGACATAACAAGGCTATACGGCGCACATCTAGAGGAATGAACTCTAAGTATTTGTGCTTATAAATGCGTTTTGATGTTTAAATGTCTCAAGTGTCCCTAAAGACAAACCCCCCATGTGATGGTGTGCATTAATGCAGGAGTGTATGGTGCCAGCAGTTGGAGGTCAGTTGATCATGTCAAAATAATAATTAAATATCTTATTTCACTAAAATCTATTAAAAGTAAGTAATTAGATGCGATGTGTTAAAAATGCTTCTTATTTGCATCATAAATCCACGCGTGCGTAATCGCGCGTATAATGGGAGCAGGCTGGCGTCCGTACCTGCACTCTGGCTTCAGTCAGATCGATTTTGAGTGCCAGCTCCTCTCTGGTGTAGATGTCCGGGTAGTGCGTTTCAGCAAAAACCCGCTCCAGCTCCTTCAGCTGGGCGCTGGTGAACGTGGTCCGGATGCGCCTCTGCTTCCTCTTCTCGTTCAGTCCGCCGTGATCCGTGAAGAGTTTGTAGGGAACTGTAAACGAAATAAATAAAAACCGTTAGACGTGCAGTGGTCTCATCCGTGCAGCGTGACATATGAGTGTGTGTAATTGTGATGTTGTCAAATGGAGGTAAATTCAAACTCGATATATTGTATAAAATCCGGTTGTGAGCGCTGGGCGAAAGCTTTCAATTGTATTATGCCTTTGATACCTGTGAATTAGTTCTGAATTGATAACGTCGCTGACCTGTGATGCGGTTAATTGTGATGTTAAACTAATTGTTGCTCCTCACATTGAGGCTCAAGTTTGAAAACTTGTCATAATGCTCCCATCCGCCCCGCTTGCTGCTACTGTAGCTCCAATTCGGTGCCAATAATAAGCTTTAGTCTTTGGTTATCTAATTATTTTCGAAGCTTTATGTCTCATCGCAAAGTAAATAAATTATGCCTATCATTTTGGCAGCTTAAGATAATTCTGTTGGCGGTTTTTGGGTGTGACTGGGATAGTGTAACCCCGTAACCGAATTACGCTTGCCTGCAATCGCTTCTAACGTGATAAATTCTTTCATTTGTGTAAGCAAATTTCGTTTGGTAAATACTAAACACATTTCCATTTTCAAATGCAATCAAGGCGTCCTATATTACGGCGGGTTGAGGCTCCGGAGCCGCTGCTTACCTGCGGCGTACGGACTGCTCTGGTGGTCCCGCAGGGTCCCCAGGCTGCAAGACCCCGGCGTGAGGGACGGACAGCCGGAGGTGGCCCCGAAAGTGGTCCTGATGGGATTGTACTGAAACCCACTGGCTTGACTGCACGAGCTGAAGTCCGCATAGGCCGATGCCAAGCTCGTCGTGTCCATCCCGGCCATACATGACTCGTAGGCAGAGGAATTTAGGTAAGAATACTCCATTTTATACATTTGAGAAAGCTCGGTGGAGTTAGAAAGCTGCACCTCCCGGAAAAAGAAAAGTCAAACAAAAACTACCCCCCAAAAAAATTGGGTTAGTAAGTAAAAAATAAAAAAAATAATCGAAATAAAAATGAGGAGGACGCGCGGTCTGAGTTGGGGGGGAAAGATGACTTGTTTGGTTTGAACTGGTTGGAAGGAGGCTGGACGGTGGGTAGATGTTCACTGCTCAGCGCCTGCTCCAAAACTGGCCTCCTTTATAGGAACCTAGCCCTGTTTTATGAAAAGCCCCCTAAGAGCCGCCTAGCCCGAGGTCTCTAGAGCATATAGTCCTCATAATAAACTTGGCTCTTTCCGCTTGGACAATAGCAAAGCGTTTGGTCTTATTGCTAGCGCTTTTTTACATGACAATAACTCATCAGTCTATTGGGCTGGCACTGGGGGCCCGGGCTGTCCAACCTCCCTATCATTGATCCCCTGCATCTCTAATTAGAATTTAATACCACGCCATTACGCACCCCTCCACCGCCGCCGCCGCCCCCACCACCCCTCTACCCATCCACCCCCACTCCTCTCCAACCACCATCTTGCCCTTTAATTCAATCACACCACTTGGAAATAATGAAAGTTGGGTGACGATTCTCCCTGATCCAATTTTCTCCAAGCTTTTAAGCCTTTTAAGCGAGCGTATACCTTGGGCAGGATTTCACATAGTATTCCCCCTCTGCCTCTTCTCCCTGCCCGTCTGTTGGCTCTCTGACTCTTTATCTTCTGCACGGAGGCTCCAAAAACATGTTCCTTTTCACGGGTTTAACAGCCGATTTCGTCGCTTAGGCTTGACGAATATTTTTTATGGTTCAAAATCTCCCCTTTTTTTTTGGACAAATGAAAATCTGCAACTGAGGTGAAGTCCCTTGGTTTCAATTAAGTTGTTGCACCATATATGGGCCGAATTATTCTGCTTTGTTTCAGCTCACTGACTGCGAGAGAACTGCTGAAGCAAGCAGATGTGCTCCGAAACAAATCATCCGATTTTCACATTTTCTTTTTAGAGGAAAACACTTTTTTAATGTCGCTACAGTGAATAAAAAAAGGCTTCTTCAGGTGAATTTCTTCCCACGCTGTATGTGCATCAATCACATCCATAACAACAGAGCTGTAGACTTCAACATCCCCTTTGTTTTGTTTTCTCTCTTTATATCACATTACATTGCACGAGTCTGACATTTCTCAGTGTCTTTAATTAGTAATTCATACTTTTAAATCAAGTCTGAAATCAATCAATGAAAGTCAGTAATTGTCTCAACATATTACAAATTACTCCGTGATAAACGAACCATCTTCGCTTTAATAAAGCCTTTTTTGACAAATAAACACCCCGTTTTTCCTCTGCGCTGCTGCAGTAGAATCTCTGCTTAACTTCCGGGTGTTTTTTTATGATTCAAACGAGTTTGTAATTGTCTTTATTACTTTCATTATTCCGTTTATTTGGCAAATAACATCTTTCTAATGAAAGTAACGAACTGGCGAGGCAGTCATCGGACCTCTTAGGCTCACAATATTGGCTGAGTGGTTAATTTGGTTTGTGTAATAAGGTGAACAGTTTTCTATGGCGCTTACACACTCGTGTGTGTTTCTTTTTTCTTTCTGTTTTTTTTCATTGGACCGACTTCAAGTCCTCGTTTCGTTTGAAGATGCGAGGTTTTTTTTCTTACAAATGATCGAAACACAAAGGCGCAACAGGAATTATGGGGCAGCAATTAAATTTATCAGTTTGAGTTTGTTCACCAGTGTCTCAGTGATTGATCTGTGTGCTGATGGTCTTACACTGAAACATCACTATGGTTCCTATATAATAATCCTGAGTGGGTCTACGATGCTCCATATGAGCCTCTATCAGTATTTTATCATCATGTTGGATATTATACACGTTTCTCTCACAACCTGTTAATTTGTATTATAGAATTATTATAGATCTTTTTTTTCTTCTTTTGATTTGATTTTGTCCTTCACAATATTGATCATATTTCTTCATCTTAATCAAAGAAGGCTGAGAAGATATTAAATACATTTATTTGTTGAAATTGGGACGACAAGGAGAAAATAAATAAATAAATAAGAGGCCATCTAAACCACACAGGTCATTGTCTGAGGTCACTGGTCTAAAATTAAGTTTTAAAATGTGTTGAGGCACAAATCATCTTTTCATCTCCGTTTAAGAAATCTTTTTCAAGTGCTTTCATATACACACGTGCTGCCGTTTGATGAACTATTCACTTCTTTCTGGAATAAAAAATAGAAAAGGGCGATTTAAATCTTATATTTCTGAATTGAACATTTTCTGCACGGTGCAGCTCCCGTATTATCTGTTAAAATACACCCGCTCGCATCAATTATTTTTCTCCACAATTGCTGACGTGTTGCAGTGTTTCTCCCTTTTCTTTCGTGTGTACATTGTCTTTTCAGAGATCAACGAGAGAAAGAAAGAAAAAAAAAAAAAAAAAAGTTAATTCTTTCTTGACACAACCCGGTGCCTATTATGTAAATGTTTTCTTTTTTTGTATTTTCTCTTTTCTACACACGAGCTGGGACCCAAACGTTGTACCAAATGGTTAATTTGATTATTGAAACCAAAGAGCCAAATGGTTCACCGTCCTCCCTCCACGCGTCTGGCCGCGAGAAAAGAAACCATCTCTGGGAATTAATCTAATAACGCTCAAAGAAACGAGAAGTCTTTTCTGATATTTCGCCGAGGCAAATACAATTATAGCTTTTAGCCATCGGTGTCTTTCACTGAAGCCGCTCTTTATTCTCGCAGTCTATAGTCCTTACACCATAGTCCACCCGCTATTGGAACGCCTCCTCTTTTATAGTTTCAACATCTTTTAATCCTTTCAGCTGTTGCGGGTGCGACGAGGAGACACTGCTTGATACTTTGATGTGAGGATATTAAACCCGAAAAGGCGGAACTCTGCAGTCTGAGTTCAGTTAATGTATTTGTTATTATTAGTAGTTTTTGCAAGATGCAAAACGTCCAGGCCCCTCTGCAGGACATAATCCTGCAGAGGGGCCTGGTGGCTGCAGGTTGTATTCAGCGTCGTTTCCAACCTGCAGCAGTGCGTGCAAACCGTGATTTACAGTAACATGATGGTCCTTTAATTCAAATAAAGCGGTAGTTAATTCGTAATTATGTGGCAAATAAAGGCTCCAACCATAAGCCTTCACTTAAATAAATCAGGAAAATGCGATGTGTGCAAGACCCTAAATCCCCCTGGCAAGTGCCGGACAATAGGCGGGATATAGGAGCAACTCCTCTCCATTTAGTGCGCACTATCGTTGCTCAGCAATATAGGAATGCGGGTCGACAGGAGGGACAAAAAGAGGAACAAAATGCCATTGTCTCTGGATGGATTGGATGGATCCACTCCCCCGAAAAAGGCAAAGAAACAGAGGAGGATAAAGAGCGAGGGAGCGCGATGGGAGGGTCCCGCTGTCACATTTCACCTACAACGTCTCACTCCTCCGCCCGAGGAAATCCTACGCTTATCAAAACGGTTATTAATAAGGCCGCGTGTTGCAGGGGAGGGGCTCGAGAGCAGATACAAAATTCATTTTGGGGATGCTCTCGTGGCAATTTAGTGTGATGTCTCAATTTGACAGGATGGATAAAGGCGAGCCTTCACCTGCAAAATGCAGGAAAGAAAACTGTGAGATAAAAACTACCCGAGCCGACAACCACTTCACTGTTCCACAAAAATTATCGTTATTATCCAAAACAATTATAATATCCTATAATAAATTATAATATTTTATGTCTTTATTATTTCACTCAGTTGTTAGATGTGAAACTGTGCACGACAAAAGAGTTTGATGCAACAAAGAGGGGGGAAGTCAAACATCTAAGTTAAAGCTGTTCCAGGCTGGTGCGTAAAAAGCGCATCGCGTTTCCAAGCGCACAGATGGAAAGTGACATCTGGAGAAGAGGCAAAATTAAGTTAGAAGCTGGTGTCTTCTCTCTGTGTCTCCAGTTGAAAAAAGAAAGAAACGTGCGCCACAAAAGACGTCAGTGTCTCAGTCTGCTGCGTGCAGGCTCGTGTGGTTGTTATTGTTATTCGACGTTTTTTTGTTTTTTTTACGTCTTTTCACCTCATGCTTCTTTATCTCGTCTTTGGCGCACATCTGAGTGCAGTGTCCGCCTCCGAGTCAAAGGATGACGGAGAGGATGATCCAACCTGATGCCATTTTATCCTGATTATTGCAGGAAATAGAGTTTATGCATCTTTATGGTTTATTATAATTGCTCAAGCATCACAATGAAATTAAAATTAAGATCAGATGTATGACCCTTATCAATATTATTTAGCCTATATGGAAACATAAATGATAAATGTACGGATTCCACACGAGGAAAAGGGTAAATAGGTTATTCTCATGGACTCCGGCTTCTTCTGTGTGATGTTTCTCTGTTGTCTCCCATTAATTCGTCTCGTTCTTTCCCAGATGCTGCAGCCAGCTCCTGCAGAGCACGGCTCGTCTCTGCATGGCCTCTCCGGCCCCTCTGAGCCTTTATCTGCGCTTCCCAAGTGACCAAGATACCGAGCCAGTGGATTAACATAAAAATCTTATTCCGTGGGATAAGATTAGGAAACGTATTACCCTCAAATGCGGCCTTGGCACGAGCGAGAGCCAGGCAAGGAATCAATTACTAAATTACTCCAACCTCTAAGTCGACATTAACGCAGAGAAATGCCATCGACCGCTTCTGAAATAAGATTTCGCCAAGATGTGATCATTAAATCTCTTGCCAGCGTTCAAGAATTTGATTCATAAAATCGTCTGAAATGAGATGGAATTAAATTCTTATCGGAGCTCTTGTCATCGTTTCATCCCGCGCTGTTTAACGTTGGTCAATGGCCTTCATGAGATTTCCCCCTGTAAATAAACTTAGTAATTGAATCCGCCTCTCCGCGACACATTGTTTGGTTGTTATTAATTTATTGCAGGCAGGCTGGCGGACGGATGGGGCACGCGGGCCTGAGTCTGGCCTGCATGTTGCTCTAAACGCTTTAATTCACGGACACCAGAACAACGTTGTGTTTTGGACTGTTAAGCTGCAGCATGTTTTTTGTTTTGCAGGGAGGGGGGGGGGGGGGGGGTGTCTGAAACATCATCTGTCAATTTTTTTTTTTCTTCTTCTTCTTTGGCCTCTTGCATTTCACCCCCAGTGGGGTCAAGGCATATTTTATTTAGCATAGTCTACTGGCATTGCCCCCCCTCCCCACCCCCACATTAGCAATTGACAATTATTAGCCCCAGCCTCATAAATCAGCTGCGTGACCCGTTATTATTGTTGAATTGAATAGCTGTTGGGGAAGTGAGGGTCAGTGTCATTAACTTCCCCTCCCCCCACACCACCCTCGGGCCCCCTGAAGGCATTTGGCCCTCTATACAAGGACCTGCTGGCTAATAATGCCGTGTGGTCGGCCTAAAAGCTTAATCACACATGCATTAAGCGGCAGACAGCGGCCCTTTGTGCGCGCGTAGGTTTACTGGAATTAAGCGATTAATGGTCATCTGAGCGGCAGGCGACAAGGCGGCGCATGGAGAATGATGGAGCGGTTTTTAATGTCAAAAAAAAGGGAAGGGAAGAGAGAGGACTGGCCTGTAAGAGCGGAGGCGTCAGGGTGAAAGGCAGGAAGGAAGGGAGGGAGTAGTGGGCAGCAATTACAGTAGGCCTTGTCTCCCAATCCATCATAAAATGTCAAGGTCATTGTGAATTATATTGATTATTATACAACGCATTGTAATGTTTATTACCCCCCCGCTTGGACATTATAATATGCAAAAAGATACCACATGTAAACACCTGCTATCAATTTCTAAGGCTGCTAATTTGTCTCGCCTCATGCCCCCCCTCTCATATTCCTTTGAAGTGTTATGACTAAAACTCGTACATTAGACTCTGTGTTTTGCCCCCCAGCCTCCATCTGCATAGACCATCGGGCAGCTCATATGAATTATTATTTCCATATATTCAAAAGAGTCATAATAGCACGCACACAACGGGATACTCTGCCCAGTGTTGTCTCAAAAAACACAATCATTAATCAACTCTTAATTGAGACATTGTGGTGTTTTCATGAATAATTTGATGATATAACAACAGTTTGTATCAGTGTGAGTAGAGGACAACCATCTCTTAAATAGTCCACTCTATGGTCTACACAGGTGTTAGGCTGTAAAGCTCTCTACAGCTGTGTTTGATTGACTCTTTTCTCACTGCTGGGTTGCAACAGTTAAGTTAAAGCCCACACAGTCAACCGGTGTTTTCAGTTATGTTGACTTCTGTGCTTTTACTTTCCTGTTAGTTTGTTGGAACTACTGTGGATGGAACAACATACATTCACATCATTCGTATGTGTTTGGTGATATCATGTTCATCCCAAATCCACCCAACAGACAGCTATGACTGAAAACACCTGTGCTGGTGTCAGTCAATTCCGTGCCTCGATTCTCCCTAATTCTGCAGGAAAATAAAAAACCATTCATGTCAGAATAGACTGAGGGAACATGAGCAACATTTAGGGCTTTCATTTGTTCAACTAAGCACCTTGTTTGTCCCTTAATAATCTCATGAACAATTTAAGAGTGCATTATTATCTAAAATCCCCCGCAGGACAGTTTTCGGTCTGCACTGATTACGCAGAACTCTTATTTTATTTTAGATAACCTTTTGAGACGGGCTAATTTCCTTTGCAAATATCCTTCGTGCCCTCTGTTTTATTTAGATACAGACTTTTTATCTTTTGCAACTATTGCAAAGTGCACTCTCAGATATATGGAACATTGTTTCCACTGATAGTGGATATACGTATTTGCTTATGAATGTGAGAGAACTATGAAAAGTATTAGATGTTCTGTTCTTTCTTGCTTTCTAGGACCATTTAATACTCCAAATTCTTTCATTTTTTAAGCTTTCTTTGCTTGTTTGTCTTCTAATGCTCTGTTTTGTTTCACAAAACAGTTTCGATTTAGAGTGAAGTCAATCTTGTTTCAACTTAATTTAATATTTAGAGCTATAATAACATAAATACTATGAAATAAACAACAACAGCCAGTGATGACAGTAAATCATGGAAGAGTTTTGATACGACAGAGTTTATTACTCCCTGTGTGTTTATCTTTAAGGTGAACCACATCCATCTTTGAACACAATGATCCAAACATCATCATCTCTCTCCTCACTAACAGAGAATTTCAATTAGTAAACTGTATATTGCCCACAAGGAAGTCAGCTTCCTTGAATTTCATGTGCACTTTGTCATTTTTGCTCTTCCTCAGGAAAGCCATCCATATTGATGGCAGCAGGTGATTTATATTGCCAGGACCACCATCCAATGGCTGCGCCTGTTGATCAATCAAAGCTAATTTGATTGGATGGACGCCTTAAAGAACAGCCAGATGGGAGCCATCAGAGTCGGTCTGTCCACTGCCGGCTCTGATTCACTTCCTGTTCCCAGAAGGCCGCTCTCTGGGCTCTGAAGTATGATGCTGCACCACAGAGCTGGACAAGATAGATTCGGTATTCTCGCTGAAATCAATACATGTGGATGGGGGGGAGATTGGTTGGTACACAAAATGGGTGTCTCAGAATGTTTTATAATGGGGTCAGAAAATATGTGCTAGTGGGCTGCGGCACACACCGCTTAGATAACTGACATGTTTTTCTTATTGTCAACAATTCGCATTCAAATACCAATGAGCCACACTGTTAAACATGTTCTTTTATTACCTGTAACATGGGCACCGCAGTTTATTTTGAGTGGATCTTCTATATATCATCCTTCTGCTGTAAATACTCTCTCGTGCACCAACTCTGCTCATGAAAATATTTGCAAACAAACTCACTGTATACCATTCAGTAAAAAACAGTTCCTTGTGGAGACATTTAAAAAATAATTGAAAGTACATATTTGTGACCTTTTTCTTCAAAAATTCTCATGAGGAACCAATAGGAATGAGTCTGAGAGCCAGAGACAAGCTCGGGAAGTTGGAAAGACAGACTGTTGGTTTTTTTTATGGGATTTGCTAGTAAAAGTATAGAATAATTTCCCACATTTCTGAGACTCCAACACTGTAAAACAGCAAACAAATCGATTTCAACATTGTTAAACAAGAAGGCAGCTCAAAGGAACCAGAGAAACGGGTCAGTTGCTGCGTGAACTGATGCGTAAACGGATGTCAATGTTGAATTGTAGTCTACAGATTTGCGTGCTAACATCAGCATGCTCACAATGACAATGTTTACACGCTGATGGTACGCCGCAGGTATAATGTTTACCGTGTTCACCATCTCAGTTTAGCGTGTTAGCATGCTAATATTTCCTCATTTGCACTAGTCTGTACACAAAGTACACCTGAGTTTTTACAGGTACAGTATGTGGTCAGAACTCAACCCGATCACATGAGAAGGCTTATAAAAAGCACGATATTTTAACGACATTCCGCACGTCACGATAAGCCATTTCAGGCTAACACCGGTCTCCTGGTTGAAAGTCCTGTGTTTGTAAGTAGTCCTTCTCACTTTTTATACCACGTCACAAAGCGTATCATATTCACGCATGTCAGAACAGACGTGGCGTAAAAAGCAAGAGTGGTGGTGTTCATGCAAATCGTCGGGTCATTCATGCATCATTTGTTATTTTCTATTAGACAAATTTACGAAGTGAGGGGGATCACAAGAGTCAGTGGAATTCATTGTCTGTATAACATTTTACAGCAATCCATCCAATAGTTAAGATTTTAACTAGCGTCTCAGTGTTTCTATCTCTCCTATTTCTATGCTGTGTATCTGTCCTCCTCTGCCTCCCCTGTTGAAGCTTGACGTGACAAATAGCTGGATCTGCACTTTTCTGTAGCAAAACCAACATGCCCCTCATCATCGCCGGATGCAAATTTGATCAGAACACACCCAGAGTCCCCCGGGCTGCCTGATGATGAATAGGCATATTAGGACCGATGTTTATGCATCAGGCCAGCACTCTCCAGCATACGACAGTAAATTGCTTCTCAGACAAATCTCTGGTCTGGGATTCAACTGACTGAGGATGAATTGAACCTTCCTCGTGGGTTCCAGGAAAAATTGTCAAAGAGAGCAGATGATGAGTTGTCGTTAATCGAAGCAGATTCGCAGATGTTTTTTCTGTGAAATTAGTAATTTTCTGATAAAAATGAACTTGACGTCAAACAAACCTAAATACACAAAAGCACTTCAGGATCAATTTGTTCCTTATTGGTTTAGAACTTTTGAGAAAAAGCTACATTCATCCACAAATTACTTTTTACAGCGTATTTACCTTTTAATACACTCTGTCAAATGTAATGTCCCATTGATGGAGCAAGCTTGTGAAGTCAGCAGTTGAACTCGACTGTTCATATAGCTTTTATATGAATTAACGTCAGTGCGAGCTGGTCTAGCTGAGCCTGGTCCAGGTCCAGATTGAAGCCACAGAATGAAAACCAATAGCCCTGGGCTGATATAGAGTGTGAACCGCGAGAGGAGCAATAAAGCTAATGTGATCAAAGAAAATGGCTCTCTGAATAGAGGTGGGATGAAAGCCATACCCCTGAAATCTGGGTTTGCAGGCCCTGGAAGAGGTGACAGCATGATGAAGTTTCTACTGGATTTCCTGAGAGTGGAGGCAAAGTGGACCTCAACCACCACCACTCACGTGTTGGATGTGAAATTGATAGGCAATATGTGTTCCTCGTAGGTGGGCCTCTATAAGAATAACATCCCGGAGTCGAGAAAATGTGACATAACGGAAATAGAATAGCATTAGTGGTAATTGTTGTTTGGTAAATTAGCTGTATTAGCACCTAGAGCGCCCCCTGTTGTTTCTATGTTAAGTTATATGTTAACATGTCACATGGTCAAAAAAATACAGAAAGGTTAATAAACCTGCTGCAAAACGGCCACAATGGCAATAACCACAAACAACAACTGACGGTTCAATCATTACATGGAGAGGTTTTCTGTTAAAAAAAGTACTTTGATATTTTAGGTCGCTGAGGAAATTAGTTCCACTTCTGTGTGTTACATACGGAGCTGTAAAAACTGGAAGCAGGGGCCTGGCTCTCTCCAAAGGTTAAAAATCAGCCAATCAGCATGTGTAAAACTCAAATGAACGTGCTGTATCTTGTTTGTCAAACCAAGCAGTGGGGATTTGTGGTTAGGTTTTATCATTTTATATGTTTTATAGTCATGTGAGGAATCGTTTCTGAACGTAACTTCCCCTTAAACCACAAATCATCAATCATTTTTACATTTTAGATACAATGTGTTAACTAGTGAGCTACAGATTTAGCTGCTTCTGGTCTTTGTGCTAAGCTAAGCTAGCTCCATACCTGAGCTTCAACTCAAGACAAGAGTCTTTTATCAATCTTTTCATGTGACTCTCGTACAAAAAAAGTGAATATATATCACTTTATTTTTTGTTTTATGAAAGTGAAAGAGGAAAATTAGACAATCAATCTAATAGTGGACTACAACAGTGGCCCCATGTGGCTAAAATTCACTGCAGATTCTGTTTAATGACAATTTACATTAATTCAAGTGGCTGATGTTATTATCACTTTGAGTAACTCGGCTAATTTCTGACTCTGATTCTGAACAACCCATTTGACGTGGCTGTTTTATTATTTCAGCACGGAAACACTTTTTAGTTTTATGTCTGCACAAACACGACATCATGATTCAATTTGATGATAAAATATTAGCCAATATCAGTACACATATTTCTGTTCCTGTTAACATTGGATGCATGGTTCTTTTAGACTTTTATTTTCCAAGCTGTGAATGTATATCTACTGAATTATCATCACAGATAGGAATTCATATTCTGTCAAGTGGTTTCATAAAGTATGAAGGCATTTGATTCTGTTTTGGATGCTTTGCAATTAAAAGAATGAACTGCTAAGGCAACGGTCCTCATCGTTTATTTTGTCTAAGTGTCTAGTGTTTATTGGCCATCGGCGGCATGTAACACTCTGAGGCAACATGCAGGGTGTGTCGAGGTCTTGTTTAGCTTCCATTCAAAAGCAATCACAAAATGCCCACCAGTTTGCGACCAGCTTTCGTCCGCCCTCTCCTTCCCCTGGCTGTGTTTGCAGGTTTGCATCTGAATCAGGGGGCTGGCGGGGGCCCGGGCCGCTCGGCCACGTGGACCAGATTGATGTCATTGTCTCGGCACACTGACCTTTGCTGTAATACCCACGGCAGACATCACAAACTCTCACATCAATTTAGTCCAATTGGATGTGGCATGTCTTGGCTAACTCAATTTGTGGAGAAATGCACCTGTCTCTGCCTTCCCTCCCTATAGATTTACTCAAGGGGAGGAGGGGGGAGGAGGTATTGCAGGGAAGAGAAAGGGAGAGTGAGGGGAGGGTTTTTGGAGTGGAGTTGGCTTCTGATCCGCTACCCCCCCCTACTCACCCACCCAAAAAACACTCACCCATATGCATATAAACACCAACTTCTCCCTCTTTCTCTCAGCTCTTTTCCCTCGGCCATACTTTGCAGATGTAGCTCTTCTGCTGCAGTGTGTGTATGTGTGTGTGTGTGTTTGTGAGTGTGTGTGTGTGTGTGTGTGTGTGTTTTCCAAGGTCTGGGCAGAGCGTCTGGGAAGAGCAGAAGGAGAGCCATTAGCCCAGCGGTAATCAGATTAGAGCGACGTTAAAGGGGGATGTGAATTTAAACAGCCAACAGAGGGAAGAAGAGGAAAAGTTGGAGGTGTTATTAAGGTTGTTCATTACTCATATGCTCTCAGAGTGTGAGTGTGAGTGTGTGTGTCTGTGTGTGTGTGTGTGTGTGTGTGTGTGTGTATAAAGCATGAAGCATATGCTGAAGTATGGTGTGCAAGGTCACTTTTGCATTCAGCATATGTGTCCATAGAGTACATGATGATTTATGCAGCTGTGCAGGATGCATGCATTCATGACAGCCTGTTAGTTTAAACGTACATGTGTTCTTAAGTGTTTGCAGCACATTTATTTATGTGTGTGTTTACATGCGTGTGTGTTTACGTGTGTGTGTTAGTTTCATGCAATGCGGGCGAGCTGTCAGAGATGAATAATGTGTGTTGGGATCTGAGCATTAGGTAATGAGCAGCATGCTGTGAAGTGAGGCAGAAGCCCTCCATCTGCACTGATACTGTTTACTTGTAAACACACACACATTGGTGATACTATCCTTGTGAGGACCTCTCAACCAAAACTGGGCCCCAAGTTAAAGCTGCGCATTAATACTAAATCAAGTTAAGTAAAAGGAGTTGCCTGAAGATTATCACACACCTGTGTAGAAAAAAAGAAAAGAATGCGCTTTAATTCATAGATATCCACGTAATCATAAACCAGGAAGTAAAGACACAGGGCGTTGGTAGATGGGTCCAACCAAAAACGGACTTTAATTAAAGAGACCATTGTTCGTTCCTCATGTGAAACGAGAAGTAAATGTTAATTTTTTTGTTAAGTAACTTCCGTACTTCAGTAATTGCACTTCCAAAGTTATTTTAACCCAAATGACGATCATTTCCTAAAACAAACAAAGTTTTGTTGCCTTCTTTTTTTGAAAGACTGTATGCATTTAACGAGCGAAAATTGACACGTGTTGCTGGACTATCATGGGAAAACGCACAAGTAAATTTTTCGTAAGATATCATAGAAACCGTTTGAGGATGAGGATACGTTGGTACAGCTCGGTGGAACTTTTTTAGCCTTCGCTAGCGAATTGTTTTGGTTTTACAGCACATTTTACAGTTCAGTCTTTGTGCTCTCATCAACCTTGCTTACAGAAGTGTAAAACACAATGTACGCTGCCCAGCACCAAATGGAGGACATATAAAGTTAGCAGCTATCTGGTGAAAATAGAGTGTTTAGCAGCTAAAGAGTCGCATATATTTCTCAGGACTTGGTGGAGACCAAAACAGAGCTGCAGCTGGACGTTTAAACTGTAGACCAAGAATTACGTGCATATTGGACGATCCTGCATGAGGCCAATGCTCAGTACCGGCACAGGAAGTAGTCTGTCTTTTAGAAAAGTAGACCATAATGCCGTGGAGGTGGGCGTACTTTCCCAGCACAGATCTGAGATTAACGTTTACCTTATTAACCATAACCATCTTTCCCTTAACTTCAGTGTTTCAGATGCCTAAACCTAACCCTATTTTAAACATTTATTTGCCTAAAAGACAGTCTTTCCATAACGTCAAGCATCACAGATATAAAAATAAGAATCTGGGGTTTTGCAGTATCGCCGATAGGGTTGATTTACTAAAAATGTACCCACAACAGCTTTATAATGTAATATGACCCTAAACTCAAGTCCTAAACTTAAGCTATCATGTTGCACCAAAGATCTCCCTTTGTTGATACTTTCCATCTTTATTTCCTTATGAGGGCACTTGTCCTCATATGACACGGAAAAACAAATTATAACATAAAGTCATTGTCCCTAAGATAATTGTATTTTCATGTGCACAATGAATGTTCTCGTAAAATATTGCATTCGACCGTTAAAGCCTCACACACATGAGTGAACACACACATCCATAAAACGGATGTTGAGCTAACATCTGCAGGCTTTATGGATTTTCCCTGCAGTCGTATTGACAGGCGAGTCAATAAGCTAGCGGGGTAAAGACAAACCTAACCTTACTATTCACTTAACATTGACTTTAGTGGAGTCTCCTGGACAACACAGTGAAAAGAGCACTGCACATCAAAATACCAAAATGCCTCGCATGTCAAAATGTCAGTGATGTTAATGAGAGTCATAACATTTAGCTTTTCAACGTGGCTAACTGCATCGCTATTAAACTCAACAAAAAGTATTTTCTGCTTTTTGTTTGTTTTTTTAATAAAATATTTTAATCTGATAGGATAAGAAATTATATTTCCTCTGAATCATTTGTACTGCAGTTTCTTAGTTTGAAGGTGTCAGAATTTTCTTTTGTTTAAGCGCTCGTCAGATTGTCAAATCTAAAACCTCACAATCTGACAATTTCGCCCCCTTTACACTGTGATTGGTCAGGTGTGCAGAGGTGTGAGTATCTGAACTTCTCTCTCGACCATTATTATTTCATTCTTCACACAACTACTTCTGCTAACTTTTTGTGGAGTGCAACAGTATGATTGCCTTTAGCTTTGCTTAGAGATGTGGGAGGTTACACCTTTAAGATGGCCGCCTTTGAGCATGGTCATTTGGTACAAGATGTGTATTTCAGGATACTGAACCCTTAACATGTCGTTTGTTCCTTTTTATCAGTGACTTAACGTCACTTCCCACATTCCACTTCTCATGCATATCTATATATCTGGATATTTTGGATTTTGTGGATATCTGTTTATTGATATTCTATAAATGAATGATTGAAAAGGAAGCGCCAACACTCCATGTTGCTATGGAACTTGTAGTTTTATACGGTATACCTGCATCCCTGATTTTGATCGGAGGTTCACGAAATTTTGACCAGTTATATTTTGAAGTGTCATTGCTACTTTTCAGACAATAACAATTATTTTAGTGGCCATCGCAGCGATCCTTTTCTCTTTTATAACAGTTTGAAGATGTTTTACTTGTCAGCTCTTAACTCAGCTTTGACATTGGAAGTTAATGTTGAAGGATAGATACATTTTTCAGTTTGAAGGTCAGTTACAATGGATTCCAGCCATCACCCATACATACATATATAATACAATAATAACGTATCAAAATGTCAATAGAAACTTGTCAAACCTCACAAAACATCTTTGTCATCTGTTGTTCCCCACCACTGAATGCAGCAAGTTCATTCTATCTGTTTGGAGGATGTGGAAAGGCATTCTGGGAAATGTAGGAAATGACCACCTGAGGTAGAATTAGCTGAAGAAAACTGAGGACGAAAAATTACAACACTTAATTACCCCAATGAAATGAAAGTGACAGATTTATAATATCTGACAGAGAATCTCAGGGCAGATTCATATTTATGGAACACCTGAACAGGTTTAAACACACTCTCTCACACACACACACACACACACACACACACACACACACAGTCACATAATCACCCCAACAAACATGTTTTTCCCCCCTCTTGTTCCCAACCAAAGGTCCAGTTAGTGACCTATTACAGCCAGGCTACACAGAGTGACCCCCACTGCCCCCTCACACCACCCGTCCCTTTGCCCTGTTCCCCACCCGAATGCTGAGGCATCACTGCTCCTGAGCACACAGTCCTGTAGCACCCCTGACCCCACGCTGTCCCCCATTATAGAGCAGTCAGAAAGCTTTTAGGGGCTCCGGTAACGCTGAAAGATTGATGGCGTAAAATGGGGTGGGGGAGGGGGGAAGAGCAGGTGGTTAAGAAGAGAATGTCCTGCTTAATGGGTTGCCAGGAATGTAATTCAATAATTATGAAAAGTGACTCAGGAGAGCTGGCTGGATGGATGGCTGGCTGCATGGCTGCTGAGGGAGGCACAGAGGCTGCCGGCCTTCTGCACATGCCTGAGCATCGTGGGCCTCCAGCCGGGCAGAGAACAGGTGAACAGATCAATTATTCAGCTTCCGTTTGAAACAAATAACTATGATTTTAGAAAAGCACAAGCCCTCCCAAAAAGTTTCAGCGATATCAAAGACATTTAGATGTGAAGTGGGAGGAGGTGTTTTTGGTGCTTCAGAGGTGATAGGTACATTTCAATCCATCTGTTTTCTTGCCCATTTTCAATTTGCACATAAATATCCTGAGAAGAAACACTGTAAATTAGGGGGAAAATTCAAAAATATTGCGAAAAGTTGGATGTGTCAGTTGGTGTATCGATAAAAATAAAATGTGAAAAAGTGCTGTTGAAACAGATTTGGTGAAAAATCATGACCTTTACGAGTCTTTAACGTCCGCCGATGAAAAATCAAAAAATCAGAAAAAAACGAATTTATTGTATATTTACATGTTTTCTACATTTTTCCACCGTTTAAGGTTTGCTCTTTAAATTATATCATCTGGTATCATCACCCGACTTGAGAATTAGTGCCACCTTCTGCTGATCTCGATGAACCAACTCCTAATATTACAATATAACAGTAGTAGACGGAAATCTGCATGAATTCACATTTTCTTTTCCAGATTTTCTGAAAATTTGACGAAAATTTGCATAACATTTAAGTCAAAACCTGACTAATATTATGTGACTCACGTCCTGGATCAGTGTTAATTCTTCTGGTCGAATCCTTGCGTTCTTTGATTTCGAACTGATACTTGGTACGTGTACTCGCACGTACCCAATAAAGCATCTAGTCTAATGGCTGAAAGTCTGGTTGTCGCTCACCATAACTGGTCTTTCTCAATGATTAATCCTACATCACTCCGTCACGTGTTTAATTTGTGTGTCCACCGTGAAAAAAGATCCCATTTGACTTTCCATTGGGATTATTTTCGTGCTGAGCGACACACACAAAAATGGAAACGTCGTGTCCATGTACACAAATCCACATTGAGGACTTGACCTCAATGCAGCTACGAACACAAGTGGTCCAATCCAAAAACATGGACACATTATATGAGCTTCCTTATGAAACCTCAAAGATATAAATAACTCAGAATATCAAGATTGTAACAAGTACTAAAATTACCAATAATCATCTTATTAAGGACGTTAATTTGGATTAGTTTCATCTCATTTAGTGTCACGTTTGGTAAATGTTACAAATTGCTTTCTGTTTCCTTAAATTATACCATTTTTAGTTTAGGTGTCAGAAACAGTAACACCGCTCATTGTAAGGCAAAAAATAGGAACCAAAGTTTTGAGCAATAAAGTTTGATCAGCCAGTCGCAGATGATTATAAACAAACAGTTCAGTTGTGTGAAACTCATCTTCATGTCGCCTGAGGTAATTGTATATACATTTATGTAGATTTCTAGTATCATTGTCCCTTTGTAACTCCCTGGCTGCTCGGCTGCTTTTTAAAAAAATCACATTTCAGGATGGATTTCTTTAGCTGTCCATGTTTACTGTATGAGTTTGCTGATCGGATTAAAGCTATTGCTTTGCCTCAAACTCTGTGTGTCATCAATATTTTGCCGGCCAGATGCAAAACACTGCAGGACCGCTGCATCGCTTTAAAGTCTGTAAATATGATTCTAGCTCTTCCTGATGTTGTCAGAATCATTTACAAAAGGAAAGAAAACAGAAAACTGTTTGTGTTGTGTTCGGCTGATGTTTGGTTCAGTGGAAACAGAGGAGAATATCAACTGCTGATGATTGCAATATTGATTTTTTGTTTCTTGTTTAAGAGTTGACGTGGTAATCTATCTGATGAATGAGCCTTTAAAGTTCTGTAACTTGTGCTCACTCAGAAAATGTATTTTCTATGCTCCAAAAAAAATTGTTTTTATTCTTGGAAACGGCAAAATGGTATTTTTATTTACTGGCTTCCACATTTCAATATACCCAGTTTTACTTACTGGATATAACAGGTGCACAATAAAGTCTCTTCCGAGCAGGAGCAGTATTCTGCAGTTTTGATGTGATTTACAAACATCTGACCCCAGCATGGCAATAAATCCCTTTTCCAGTTGGTGAAAGTCTTCCCATCAACTCTTCCTCATCCTTCATCTATTTCATCCTCTCTCTCTACCCAGGGTCTACTTTTGCTCTGTGTCTTCTTACTTTTGCTCTCCAAGATGTATTGATAATTTCCAGCAAAAATAGGATTTCAGTTTATTCTACAGAGCAAAAAATCTAATAGCTGAGTCCTCAATTCAATTGTGTTTTACCAGAGTGGAGAACAATAAACAGAGAGGAGGGCTCCGTTCCAGACGTTCACCATGAGATTATTGTTCAATAGAGATCTGATACGATTACAGGAAGCAATAGATGATAATTACATCAGAACATGACTTTTCCTCAGCGAACACTTATATTCATCTGGGTTATGCATCGGCCCAAAACTGAAAAGTGACAATGCATGAGATGGCATGGCCCACATAGTGCCAGAGCATCACAGGGTCACGAGGCCAGTTATGATGTCTATATACAAGAGGCATCACAACTCGTTATTTTAATGTTGAACAATAATTTTTATCGTTGAATAATCGTCCATTCTTGTTCACGGCATCTCAAATGTGAATACTTGCATTAATTTTTTTTAAATATTAAACTGAATATATTTCGCTTTTTGACTAATTGGTTTGACAAAGCGAAAATACATTTTTGTGACCAAACAGTTAATCAATTAATTGAGAAAATAATCAACACATAAATCAATAATGAATCAATGATTGTTGGTTGCAGTGTTGTGTATTTTATATCAGTAATGTTTAAATACTGACCTGGAAACAAAGAACCACAATTAATTATAGTTAACATTCAATTTGACATTAAAAGCCCAATCTATCATTTTTTAACCATATAAATGTATTTGAGGTGTGTTCACAAACATTAGTGAATAATTTGAGTTACAAATACTAAATTAGCATTTTGTGTCTCTCTACCGATCAGCCACTGAACAAGAAAATAAAAAAAACATAGAAATAGAAGAAGAGTAGAACGGACATTCTCATTTAAATAAATGTAGGATGGTCAGAGCAGCCGCCATTTTAATGTGTATAGTTTCTATTGCGACCATTGCAGCCGGTTAACTTCCATATAAACTAAACTGACTTACAGCAAGTCGGGGACTCGCTGAGTAGCATAGTAGTAACGTTACGAAGCATAGAGAGCGACAGTAAATGAGTAAAATTAGTAAACTTAATGCTTCATCCACACAAAAGCACATTGCTATCGCCAGATGAGTGACAATTTGGCTCATTTTCTGTAACCAGTGTAGCATTAAAGCAGTGGAATTATCAAGCTGGCTAGCTAGCTAGCGGAGTTAACTCCACCATGCTTTAATGCTACACTGGTTACAGAAAATGAGCGGGATGGTGAACAGCGGCATCGCTGGGTCGTACGGTTCCTCCGCCTCTCTTCCCCACCACTCTGGAGAAGAAGGACAAGCTACTAACGTTAGCTAACTCACCAGCCATCCGTCTCCAAAGCTGTGTCTGCATGTGATAGATTTTACAAATGACTAAGCATTGATCCTCACTGTGTGTTGCTGTGGCTCTGGTCACTGTTGTTGCCAGTTCCTCAGTAACAGTTGGCCACACAATCTGTGGAGAGAAAAAAAGCCAAACAAACTTGGAGTAATGACACTCGCAGTTTACCAGGGTCGGCTGTTTGGTAAAGAACGAGCGGTGGTGAGGGGCCAGGCGGTGAAAGATGGCCACTTTTACAAGGCCAGACAATGCAAAAGAAAAATAACAAAACTGGCCAACTTTGATGGCTCCTGAATATATTGGGCACTCTGCCTTGTGTGTGTGTGTGTGTGTGTGTGTGTGTGTGTGTGTGTGTGTGTGTGTGTGTGTGTGTGCGTGTGCGCCTGCAGCAGCGGGTGGGGGGCAGAAGGGTTAAGTAGGATAGAAGGCACCCATACTTCAGATTGGCAGCAAGCTGCCGCAAGGATAATCTAATCAGGGGATGCAATTCAATTAGCCAAGGGTCTCTGGGGCCACCGAGCCAGGCAGCCGGTGGCAGCGCTGCTACCGAGGGCTCTGCTGCCTCCACACCCGACACCCCGACGCTACAGCCTCCGCCGTGGCCCTGGCCGCTGCGCATGAATGCAGATGAAATTTGAAATATGAAAATCTCCAGTAATTTATGAAAGTTGTCAGGAACACAGAGCCAAGCTGCTGCCGCTGCTGCTGGCTGAGAGGAGAGGGAGAGAGAGAAGGGAGGGGGAGGGGGGTGTTTCTCTTCTCTGGAGATAAAATTGTCTTGCTGCTGCTGCTGCTGCTGACATTATAACACATATTACAGGCTGGTGTATCAGTGCTGTAATGAGAAAATCCTCTGTTATTGCCATTTTGGTGATTTTCATGTTCATTGTTCATGTTTGTCTTTAAGACCTTTAAGTGTATGTTTTTGTTTGACAACAGGGAGATCTCACATGATGCACGAGAGCATTTAGGGGATCTAATTAACAGGAAAGGTGCACTTAGTAGAGCGATGTTTTGTATTAAAAATGTAGAATTTTGTACATAAACATCAATATATAGCCAGTTAATATAGCTGATAATGTTGTTTGATGGAGAAAAATGTGTAATTTAACTCTACCATCTCTGGATCAGTAAGAGAAAAGAAAGTGTCATAACTTGGGAAATACATTTAAAAATATTGCTAAATATCTTTTTTACTGTGCAACAGAATCTATATTATTACATGAAGATAAAAGACAGCAATGAGTGTTTTTCAAGGTGCCCTGTTGTTGCCTGAACATTTTTCTCACGGAATAGCATGCTGCGTATCCTCCAGGTCTAATAAACATGCCCAATTTATATCCTTCCTCATAAAACATTTGAAAAGCAAAATATTTTAATTTCTGTACAGACTACGCTCATGTTGACAAGTCTCCCATTGCCTTTGTTGGCATGTTGTTTCTTTGCTCCTTATCGCCACCAACATATACATAACATAACAATATTTCTATTTTTTGTGTCATCAATATCTTAAAATGAGATACAATAAAACACATCGCTCCAGTTAAAACAAGAAAAATGACACTTTTGAGCTTACAAATAACACTTTGTATTTGTACAATTTTCTCACTGCTCTTGCAGATGTATTACTTCCGAAAATTCGATTTTTAAGGAACAAATAATGCAGCGTACATTATACATCCTGTTGATACACCGACATTAAATCCTCAGACATGGTTTGAAATATTGTTGCACACACCTCTACTGTTCAGCTTTATACTCCTCCTCCATATCTGTGTCACACAGCTGTGACATGCACCTCCTCGGGAAAAGAGAAGGAGCTGATGAGAGCTGGAGTAGTGGGGGGGGATAGAAGATGGAGGGAGAAACCAAAGCACACGGAGAGAGAAGCTCTTAGACAGATTATTGCTCATTAGAGGCTGCCTTGCACCGCACCATTATGTCAGAAGGAATCCTTTTTCATTTGCACAAATTTGCCTGGAATTTTTCTTATTTAGCCTGGCCGCCATTATCAGAGCTGGAAATCAGATTAGCCTGTGATTATTCTCTGGCTGGCTTGCCAACATTTCCCCATGCGGCCAACGCCGGTGGCTCGGATTTGTCTTGGCCTTTTGCTAACCTCTGCCCACCAACAATGCACACAACAACAGCCGCGATATGAAATAACTCTGTGCTGGATAATGTGCTCGGCCTGAAGGTCCAGCAGGATTAGATTTGTTCATGCTGCACATAAACACATGTTCTCCACGTCAGTCAGAAAGGGGACATTATGGATCATATATCCCTTTTGGATGCATAAATGTGGATATAATATGATGCACATGTTATATAAAGTCTGATTTGATTTTGACTTTATAGATATTTTGTAACAGGGACCAGTGACTAAAGACTGTACTTAAGCACAATTTTACAGGGGATCTTGTGCATCAAAATGTGCTTACAGGTCTTGGTTAGTACTACTGCATATGTGACAAAATATGAATAAAGACTACAATCAAATATATTTTTTAAAGAAACATCTCTGCTCGAGGCGACATTAGCCGCTACTAGCATAACACAACAACATCTACAACTGAGCAGTCTGTGATCGCGTTGCATTGTGGGTAATGTAGGAGCCATGTTTTGACAAGTAAGCAGAAGAATATGTGGTTCTGCTGAACAAGATATGTGTCCGAAAGATTCTTACAAAATAAATGTTGTTTCTTCAACTTGACACATCTTGTTCCTTTGTACCAACATGAACGTATCGGTACTCTACTAGTCAGCCTGGTCACTGCATTGTTAATTACGCTTTGTGGGAAACTTATTTTCTCCCGGATTATGTGTGTTTTTGTTCCTGTCCCATCTAAAGCCAAGAGTTAATGTTAACTTATTTTAATTTACGTCCGTAACTTAACGTAACAAACATACTTATTTTAAGCCAAACCAAAACGTTTTACCAAATATAATCAAGTAGTTTTGTCGCGTTTCTGTTTTGCTTCGTTTTATTTAAAACGTAAACCATGTGTTTAAAACTGAGACTATAATCAAAGGAAATGAGTTTCCCTCAAAACGTAATTGAGAATGCACTTGTTTACAATGTGAATTAGAAAGTATTATGCTGTGCACTGTAATATAAAACATTAACTATTTAGTTAACAGCTTTAGTTTAGTTACTTTTCAGATTATTTTACATAAAATAAAACACATGATAATAGAATACAAAATATATGTACGATGTAAATTGACAAATCTTTGGTGATAATCACTCAAATGTCTATTAATACACAAATACAGCAGAAACATAATAAATACAACACAGTATATGTACACGTTAACTTGTGTCATGTAACACATGTTCAGTGTATGATAAATACATATACTTGTGACCCTTTGGAGGGTCCCGACCCCTATGTTGGGAACCACTGTACTTCATCAGTATTGGCAATATACATGAATATTATAATAATATATCGGTCACAGAGGACATTTTACTGCGTACTTTTACTTTTGATACTTTATTGTGCTGATAATACTTCTGCACTTGAGTAGGATTTAAAATGCAGGACTTTTACTAAATGGAGTATTTTTACATTGTTGCACTGGTACTTTTCTGAGTACTTATAACCGTCCATGTCAACATGACTATCAAACACCGTTCTCTCTTCCAGAAGTACAGAGGGGGAACAGGTGGAATGGTTTCCCATTGCTAAATAATCACTCCAATTAGGAAATTAAAATCCGAGGCAGAATCAAGTTATGGATACCCCACGAATAAGCCCCCCGGCACTAATCACAAATCAATAAAGACACGTTTGACTGTTACGCTCTCATTAACCTATTGCTTTTGAACTGCTCACACAGATTTTGTGTGGCTTTAATTGGCTGTAAAGCAATAAAGTGTAACGTGTTGTTAGTTATAGATTCATTAGTAAATAATGTAAGTCGTTGATTATAATCATGATAATAATGTTAAACTTAATAACAAGTCAGATATAAGCAGGGACGAGAGTGAACACCATGCAGCTTCAGAGTGCACCTGAACAGGTGTGTTGATCCGTGTTACTGCCATCATTTTAAATTATTTTTGGTTTGTTATTTACGATTAGAATTATGGGTAAATATGTCCAATAAAGAAGGTAGTGTCGATGTTTCTTAGCTGAAATCTGTTGAGTGTTTTCAGCTTTCTTGTCGCCTCTCTTTGCGGGTTTGTAGTTAATCAAACCGGCCTGATGCTCATCTTTTGGAAGAGGAGATTCATCCCTGACGTAGTCACGTTCATGCTGCAAAGACACCGTGTTGAGAAGTCTCGTCTTGTCTATTCTGAGTTTTCATCGTAACACACTATGTGTTTTGCGATTGTCATGATAAAAAAAACATTCAGATCTGTAGATATTAGATCAGATTTAAGTCACTAAATCTTGACGTGAACCTGATTTTTCTGCAGTGAGACCTGAGCTGACTTTAAAGCAGCTTTAGCCTGCAGGTTTATTTTCCTTCAGTGCTCATGCCGCTCGCAAAAGTACCAAATACTGTTCATTAATTGTGTCATACTGATTGAATTTATGATTGAGGTTGTGTACTAGAGAGTCATATCTGCATAGTCCCATCTTTGCTATCGGCCACCCCGGAAAGGTTTGAATGTTGTTCCATCTCAAAACAATGATGAGCACAATGGCTTGTGTTGTGACTTGACTAGGAATAAAAAAAGTCTTAAACATGAGTTGAGAGGGTTCAGGGTTGACTCGGATTTATCTCAAATGACTTAAAACTTCTCCCAAAAAACCTTGAAAAAGAACTGTGCATATCTCCTTGATGAAGGAGTGGACGAGCGGAAATTAAAAGAACAAACGGCAGTTATTTTGTGGAAACTTTGGTAGATTTATTTCAAATTATCAAACATTAAAATGCAAATGAATATGATTGATTTACACAGGGCATTGCAAAGAAAAAACACGGTATTTTTGAGATTATGATATTTTCAAAATGTTTTAAAGCTCATTTTAGTTTTATTAAACAACAGTTCAACATTTTAGTGCATTTGAGACTTTTAATAATCTCGTTTTAATACTTTGTCTCTTTGAATCCTTTGGAAAATCAGAGTGAGTGCAACATATCGCAGAGGCTTGAACTGTAACAGACACATAACTTCTCATCCTTGATCTCTTTGCACCCTGCAGAGTAGAGACGATCGTCAGGCCATCAGTCTCAGACCTCCGTCCTGCCAACTCCAGCCAGGAAGGGTCTGCAGGACGCCGTGTATCCATGCTGGAGTCACTGAAAGCTGGCTTGGTAGGAGCAGATTACTGCCTAATTGTGCTTTTCAGAGCTGCTGTGCACTGGGGGGAGGTTACAACAGGGAGGCATGCGGTCCGGGGCCACAGCGGTGGACGCTGCACCGATGGAATCCAACCTAGCAGGGTCTCATTGATCTGCTGAAGCAAAGGTCACAAGAGTCCTGCATCTGTTGGCTGAATGACGACCACCAGAGTAGCAGCAGCAGAGGCTTCATCGTTCAGTTTAATCACTTTCTTGTGGTCAACTTTTCTGATCTTTTCGAGCATGTGTGAAAAGCATTCTGCAGATCTCATTTCCAGTTTTGTTCATCCGCTTCCCTTTCCCCCACCCCCCC
>NW_022280067.1:2340205-2517091 GCF_004355925.1 Anarrhichthys ocellatus | reverse complement strand
CTGTCTCTCTCTCTCTCTCTCTCTCTCTCTCTCTCTCTCTCTCTCTCTCTCTCTCTCTCTCTCTCTCTCTCTCTCTCTCTCTCTCTCTCTCTCTCTGTCTCTCTCTCTCTCTCTCTCTCTCTCTCTCTCTCTCTCTCTCTCTCTCTCTCTCTACATCCCTCGTCCCTGCATCCCTTCCCTCCAGCACTCCACCAGCCAACCCCTGCTATTTTCACCCCACACACATCCGTCGCTGCACTTATCCAGCCTCAGACGGCTGCTGCCTCGATAGCTAAACGGATTATCCAACAACAGAGCACCTCTCCTTCTCCCTCCCTCCCTCCCTCCCTCCCCCTCTCTCTCCCCCCTCTCTCTCTCTCTCCATGCACTCCTCTGGCCGTGGATCCTCGGAGGCGGAGGGGCCCTATTGAGCGGGGCCCAGGCTCTCCACTAGCCAGGCTCTTTATTGAGGCGTCTATGGGGCTTTATGCTGCCAGCGCTCGGCCTTGCCCTCGCTGTCATCAATCATCCTCGGCTCCAGGGCTGCTATCACTGCCCAGACAGCCGGCCAATCACATGCAGCCTTCCAGGAAGCTCTATAGGAGATGGAGAGAGAGAGAGAGAGAGAGAGAAGTTGAGGGGGAGAGAAAGAAATGGAGAATCACTCTGTTTCTGTTGCTGCCAGTCTGATTTGATTGACATCTTCTGTACCTTGTGGGTGCAAAAACATTGGTATGAACCAAGATTAGATCATGAAGTGAGAGTCTGAGTCATGAAAGCACATATAACCAAGTTAAAATCATCATCATCGAAAGCATTCGGCAGCAATAACGGAGCCTTTTATGGAAGATCTATAGTAATCCTATAAGTTTGAATTTTACATGAGGGATTCAGTATAGAAATATTGCAGCAAAACTATGATTCCCCTAAGAAATAAAGTTGACGGATTAAACCCAATACGGTCAGTGTAAACTCACTAAAGACTTTCACAGTCACAGTAGACGTTTCTATAAGAATAATGTAGGTTTATTTAAAGAAACAAAGAGGAGAATTTCGATGTTGAAGCTCACTTTTCTCTTTTTCATCAAGCCTCAACAGTATGTTGAATTTCTACTCGAGTCTTAACTGGATTTTTCTTTTCTTTTCTATTTTTTTTTTGTTGTTCCTGTTGCCCCATCTCTCTCGGCAGCCCTGAGCTCTCATCCTGCTCCAGGAGGAATAGGCAGAATCTGATTACAGACCTATTTTACAGCAGACGCCGGGGCGCAATAAAGGGAGAGAGAGCACGGAAACGGGACTCGGCCCATCAATTAGATCTCTATTAGCAGCCAATGCAGACCTCACCTCAGGAAACGCCGGGGCCCTGAAATTAAGCAATTCTTCAAGCTCGACAAGCCAGTCAACTGTGCTATATGTTTGAGAGAGGAGGAGGGAGAGGATGGTGTCCTTACCACAGCCTCTATCCTACAAAACCTCTTATAAAATCATGCAGAATAAACAATATGGACCACAAGGATTTGGCTCAAAAGACACAGGGAAGAAGACACTAAAGACCTAAATTAAGGTCGGTTCTGAGTACCAAATACATGATAATACACCATTATTTTGGATACGCTCTAAATTATTTGACTCTACAATTACATTAAATTACTGACATTACTTTCACAGTAAATGATTGTGAAATGACAGCTCTATAACTCAATGTGACAGTATATTACTGTGATTTAGCAGCTTTTGAATTACAATATTTAACTGTAACTTCACAGTAAATGTCTGTAAGCTGCTGTGGAATTACAGAATAAACGTATTCAAATACATAACAGAAGCATTGGCTACCTCAGGCAGAGTAAAAGTCCTATGACTGACTTTAAAACCTCCGATATCTTAAGAGCACTAACAAACACAAAATATAATGATATTATAGTCGTATTACAGTGGCTTCTTTTCTTGGTCCCTTGTCCTGTAACCTCCTTCCGATGCCATTAATCTCCGACTGTTGACCTGCTGACCTGAGGCGGGACAAAATGTCAATATTGGATAATTAGCCGCAGCATTAAGGCCGTTTAGAGAGGACACCTTGAGAGGCGTCTGGCAGGGCCTGTAATTCATAATTGCCTTTTCAGGGAATTAAAAGTTTTACTTTGAAGGTTTTCCTAATCTCATCGCAGGTCTGCTCAAACGACAGCTGCTGCGAGATGCCAGATAATTGGGTTTTAGTCAGAGGGATGTGGTATTTCCATGTTAACAGGGGTTTATTGGCGGGAGAATGGGCAGTGCAGGGATGCAGCATCAGCTTCTGAAGACTCCATGTTTATGGGTCCTTATCTGGTTTGTCTCACCCAGTAACCTGCTAAGAAACACTAACATTACTGGGATGATTTCTTATGCCAATAGCTTCTCAGCAGTCAGAGGTAACCATTACTGTTAGTTTTTATGTATAAAGCAGACAAAAGACAAAGTAGTCTGCTAATAGTGGCCAAGCATTATGAGGTCTTTACATAATTCTAGACATGTCAGGCCCACTTAAGGTGTATCTTAAGGTTTGGGAAAATGCAGTTGCCTTTACAGCTCTAATGTCTCTGCTGGATTAATTTCTGGCATGATCTGACGCAAGTCCTCCCTTAACAATCCTGTTTCTCAGTCTACTGTGGGACATTTCTCTATTTACTCAATCAAAGGATGGCCATTTATCATCATGAGGGACAGCTTCGTATTCGCTACCTTGCCTGCTCGGTTCCAGCACCAAATTCAGCATTTTTATGGAAAACTGCAGTCATTTTGATTGATGAAATCCAAAGATGTCCAAAACAATCCGGGGGATCCCCAACTGTGGCGCACCGGCGGGGTGCTCCAGTGTTGTCATTGTTCCGCAGAAAGAAAGGAGCGCGTCCGGAGAACACCAGGGGGAGAAAAAAAATCACGATTTTCAGTTCAAAAGGGCCAGAAAAGCAGCGTTTCTTTACAGGCAGTGGGAAAGTGGAGGAAAACCTTTTTTCCCCCCTCTTGATGCATTCAGCTATAAAAGACACGGGCTGATAGAAACAGGGCAGAATAGTGAATTGATTATTTTTACTGTGAGGGTTGATGTTATTTGTGTTCTCGCCTGTGAGCCGGCTGAATGGCTGGCACAACACATCCCCCTGCATTCATCCGATTTGCGCATATAGCCTCATTGTGTGTCATGTAGCATGCGAGAAGTAAGAATTCCTTGAAGCCGATTTCAGACCAGTTCTGCTCACAGCTTTTATTTACCCCGGCGCTTGTCTCGTTTGCGGTGATTCATAATGTCACAAGAAATGTCACCTGTCTGGCCCTAATTGGCACCTTCTGTTATTAATACCGGGGGAGTGTGGCTCCCCTTTGCACCCGCGGAAATGAGCCTATATTGCGTATACTTAATACAGCATCACCCAAAGGGAGATTCAATAAATCTCCCCTTTAACGGCGTTTCCCCTCGAAACTCCTTCAGGCGAGTGGAGGCCGTGTCAAGATTGCGATTGTGCGCCAGTGCTTAGGACCAGCTGCTCCCAGGACAGACAAGCCCTTGTCAATTAGGCGGTGACAAGCAGGTCCTCCAACTGCCTGCAGGCGCTAGACCAGCCAGCAGTGTACAGTCCCCACAATTAGTATCAATTTCTGTCGAGACCTCCTTGGAGCGCGCAGACACAGGCCGGGTAAATGGCCAAACATTGTCCAAATAACACCGACAGCCACAAACGACAACGTGTAATGGGGCCAGTGTTAACCGCGCGGCGCTGTGCGGAAAGGAAAACGTTTGAATTTAGGAGGATCGGACATAAACTAAAGGGTTTAGTTTCTAAAATAAACCCCTCAAAACCTGCTGTGACCGCAACAACAACACGTTAGCACTCATGTTCCTGTTCAGGTCAACACAGTTTACCTAAAACATTGCCATTTTATTACTCAGACTATTGTCAAGAAACACTAACATTGAGGAGCATTATTACCACTTATAAAGGGCTTATGTGTTGTGATAATGGCTTTATTAACGATTAATTATGCATTTAATAATGCTTTAGAGATCAGTTAAACCTCATGGACAAGAATTGGCAAGTTGTCAAACGTTTTGGGCAAAAGTCCACTTAATAACCTTTTATTAACACTTACAACCGCAAACCTCATGATTAAAACCCTTATTTATGTATTTCTGACTATTGCCATAAAATACTTGAGCATGAGTGGATTGATTACCAACATTTATAGACAAAACATGAAAATATGACTTTATCGTTTTATCAATTTTGGGTACCAAAACAAGGCAGCCTTCATAAAGAGCTTATAGTTAATTTATTAACGCTTTATAGAGCAGTTATAAGACATTAATAAGACCAAGTTTTGGGTTGGCAGGTTGGGAAAAATCACTTTGGCTGTTTAGTATCAATGCAGTTCTAAATGCTTTTTGATGTCTGGTGTTCTAACAAGCCATCAAGTCTGCGGTTATGCATGTTAATAAATCATTAATAACGTGTTTCAATCATCAGGTTTTGTAGTTGTAAATGATAATAAGAGATTGATAATTGTGTTTTGGTCCAGGTCATCTTCAGACCTGACGCTATGTTGCTCAGTTATGGCTTGCAACATAAGAACACATTTAGAGTTGGCAGGTTTGTGTTTACTTTAAGTAAATTAAGTTAGTGTTAATTAGAGGTTAGTTGGATTTTGGTCCAGATCAGCAGCCCAAGTGGTCAAACAGTCACAGAGAGTTTACAAAATGTGTCCTTATTACAGTAATATAAATACTGATCTATAAAGCATTAGAAAACGATTTCATGATTGATAGTTAAGCCATTAGAGTTTATAAACTATTCTAAAGGGTGCCCTAATGGAAATATTCACCCACTTTAGATTTAACAGCAGCTCGGAGATATTGGAAGCAAACTGAACTCTGTTGCTCACTTTTCAAACCAAACTGGCAGTTTTGGGTCCAATGAGAGAGTAAATAAATGTCAAGCCAGCACTGTCACAACACTGACGCATTGCTCACCAAGCCCCCTTTGTAAACGGTGTCACCGCTAGCAGCTGGTGGTGGCATTCCCGGGCCTCGGACGCTGCCCTTTGGCCCCCGGGGGGGTTGGACTCCGGACAGGGCGGCCAAGCCGTCTCCACAGCGCCGTGATAGCTCGGGTCAGCGGGGCCACGTTTTCCAGCAGGAAAAGCCGGGGCAAAGTCGGCGAACAAAAACCCCAGAGCTCACCAGGCCAGTGGGATCATTAGTATGAGCGTTTGTTTAACTAATTAGCAAGCTGGGCAGCAGAGGGAGGCTTGTATAGGCGACAGGACGTCATATATGGCAAAGGTACATGGGCATCCGTCAACCGCGTCAACGCTGGATGAATTGTGACTGAAGTGCAGAAATCAAGTGACGGTTGTTTTGATTTGAAGCCCACAGTTTATAGGGGACATTAAGGACCAGCTATTCATCACATTTACCGAAATATGACAGCCACTAGTAGCCAAACAGTGGCCCAGAGTAATATAAAAATATGGAGATACAGGAAGTTGTGCTTTTAAGGAGCTGAAGCCGCTGAGTTTGAGAACAATACTGCGTTATTTTCAGGAGCAATATTGTTCCGCAGAGTTCAAAGTACAGGACGGGGACAGGGCAGCGCACTGAAGTTCAAGAACAGTGCAAACAGCACATGCCAACAAAAGGAGCTGCACAGCATTCAGCTGTAGAGCAGAAGAAGTTGGGTGGGAGGGTGGTGGTGGTGGTGGGGGGGGGGGCAGGGTGCGGGTCCGCGTTAAATATGGTAAAGTTTTTGTGGAGCGAGGTCAACGGGTCAAGAAAAGTAAACAAGAGAGCAGTCTTGATGACAGAAGGAATTTAATATCAAAAATACATAAATCTTCAAGTGAGGGCAGGCGCATAATGGGCACAAAGGAGGTGAGTGTTAGAGTCAACACAGTTTTTTGTTGGCGATTAAATGGATCGGGCCAAGTTGTTAACATTTAACACAAAACGTGGGCACTAGAATAGAGGTTGAGCAGAAAAGAGAGGGGGTTTCCCCGGTGGAGCACGGCAGTGATGACATGCGGAGAGACGGCTCATGTGCAGGGAGAGATCTGGCGCTTAATTGTGCACCAATGCCGCACGCAGTTTGGTTTTTTTAATGATCTTAAATCCCATTTTAGTTGATTTGTTTCGGGTCTGTTGACATTTTGATACTTGCTCTTGTCGGTCGAGTTTACCATTTTGGTGGTAAATAGCGCGCTCTTGGCGTCGTTGCGCATTTACGCACGAATTTCTACGTGAATCCTCGTGGATGCACTGACGGATAATCCCACCTCATCTTGTTGAATCACATTACTGCATGGCTATCCTTCATCTGCTACAATTAATCTTCCAATGTTGTAGGAAATAGGCCCACGTCTGTCTCCACGTCCCCTCTGACTGCTGCCACACTGGACGCAGCGCTGAGAACTCTGTCTGACCTTCGCCCTCGCCCCTGCGAAGCCCTGCAAGTTCCCCAGCAGTCACAAACAACTCTGAATTCCATAATTCTTTGCGAAAAGGCACTATTAGGGAAAAATCCTTCCTTTTTGACAATTTAATAGTGCAAACTAATCATCTGGTTGACACGGGCCATTCATCTCCGTACAAGCGGACAAAGACAAGGCCTTTTCCAAAGGTTCGTCTGGACCCTGCAGTCAGACCAGCCTCTATTTTCAGATCAAGTGCACAATAAAAGCATTGTGACTGCTTAATGGCTATGTTTGTGAAGCCACCCAAAACCCAGTGTATTAAATGCTTTTTTTTTTTTTTGGACTAACGGCTGCAGAACTGAGAATAAACCGGTTTCAATGAGAAGCAGAACGATATAAAACTTTGCACTTTAAAGCAATCAAACACGAAACAAAAGATAGACAAAAAAAAACTGGGGCGCCACAAAATTGCTTAAACCCCCCAAGTTATGAATTCGTTTCTGAATCAATTTAGCGGTGCAGGCATTTTCCAAACATCCTCTTGCGGGAGTAACAAGACAGGGAAATTGATCCGGTGAGACCTCACCTCTCGGTGCGCCTCAATAAAAGAGACACCAGCCCCTCTCGACGACTGTGTAATTTTTAATATATATGCAATAAATGTTCAATTTGTTTCCAGAAATGACGGGAAATAATAACGTAACATTTTAAAGCCATCCATTACAGCCACAACAATGCTCGTGCATACGTGCTGTGACGCAGAGTGCTTTGATTAATTCACGTTTTGATTGTGTTTGATGAAGCAATAACGTTACAAAGCGCGACTTTGGACCAGTTGGACCATTTTCCCTCCTGAAAAACAAAGATGACGGTGGCTGTGCTTTGATTATACATTCATATATACATATATTGATTTTATTTTTTTAAGCACATATAGATCACTTTTAACGCTTTCTAAAGAGGTATTTTCTGTTTGTTTTTCAGGTTTTGTCTGCTGCTGAATTTCAGGATCCTCAAGGGTGAATTTCCACACAAATTATCCAAATTATGAATGACATCCAATTAAAGGTGTCAGCCTATTTCCCTAAGTAGTACTCATCAAAATAATTGTACATCTTCAGTCACAAAAACCCTCTATAGGATTCAAATATTTGATTTCAAAATGGGCTGCTATTGGCTTGAAATCCGTCAATTATTTGGGATGAATTAAATCTGCTAATTGAATGATTATAATCCCACCATTTAAATAATCAATTTATGTTGATGTGAAATCTGCAGACTATGTTATGTTGTATGTCCTTCACAGTCCTCTAAAGATCATCAAAAAAATCAGACTATTAAACTATTTCTCCTATATATCCAAGGATGATAATTGTCACATACTCATTCCAGTGTAAACTCATATTGAAACACCACAAGTCCCTGTAGGAATGTTAAAGTGATCATTTTTGGAGATATTTTTAAGAATCCATTGAATAAAAGGTCACAATCACTTCAGTTCTGAGTGTTTTTCAGTCTGGTTGCAGCTCAGACGTGGATGTGTTCAAATGCAGGTATGAGGGGAGGCCGGGGGGTCTCGGATCGCTGTAGACCTTGACACAAAGTGCATTAAGTTGGCTGATCTCTCTCAAACTGTTTGATTAATTCACTCCCATTCAGGCCCAAGCGAGCAAGGAGTGGAGGGGACGTGACCAATGACATAATAGGCTCTGTCAAGCAGCCTTGCAAAACGCCCAGACCATTTGTGGTGACAATCCTGATGCCATCGGTTCCATTATAGAACCCCATTCAACCCAGAAACAAACATAGCTTTACTCCCAAAAAAGGGAAAAGTCAGCTTTCTGGTGGATTCCCTTTGCTTTCTATGTCAATAGGTTTTGGCTCAAGGCCCATTGTGGGCATCGGACTCCCTCCAGCCCTTAAAGAAAGTGCTGTTTTTAGACCAAACACTAAATTTAAAAAAGAGATTGTGCAGATATATCCCCTCTAGGAATATTGATTACATTTGTTATGTGTATTACATTGTTAGTAATATTATTTTTAAAATATGAAATCATTTAAAGATAAGCACAAGGCTGCTCTTTTTCTGAAAATGCATTTAAGATAGCAATACAAACACAATGGTTTTAAACTTTATTTAAAACCTGCAGAAAGCTCATTTCCTTTTTTTCCTGATTTCATTTCTGTGATAGTTGCATGAATCAGAAACAGGATTTCAGTGAAGGTTTCATCTTTGCACACATGCAGAGACAAGAGATTTATATAAAAGGAGTTCTGAGTTCTAGCACACAGTGAAGACCTTGAGTAAGAAAGAGAGGAAATGTAGCGGCATCAGACGCTTCATAAACCGCAGCCTTCTTTGTAAGGAAAACAAAGAAAAGCTCATGATGAAAGCTAAGAGGCCGAGAGTAAAGCCTGAATCTGGTCCCTGCTCAAATCCTGCAAGAAAACAAAGATGTTCTCCCCCAAAAAAGGGTGTTATGTTTTCCTCAAATCAAGGTGGAACAATTTGGATGTCAATCTCCCACAGGATGACCAAACACCAAAATTCAACATGTATATATATTTTTTTTTTCATTTGAGCACATATGCTGCATGATCCGAAGAAAAGCAGAGGAGCATGTTTGTTTATCTTGAGCCTCTGAAGCTTCACATCTTCTGAAGCAACACCCTGCTTTTCTCTTTTGTTGCAAATATTGGATGTCAACATATTTGTATCAAACAAACTGGTTGTAATCTTCCCAAATAAAAAAAGGGAATACATTAGGTAAACAACCAAATTAACTAATGAGCTGCAGCAATAAAGCGAGAGCCTTGACCTCCATAATGTGACACTTAAAGAGGAGAGATCATCTTACAGGTTCTCCTGCAGTTTTAGTGATGAAGGTGTTTATATGGAGCGAGTATTTCAAATTGTTTGTTTTTTAACATTTTGGAGGCCTCCATTGTAAGAGAGAGCTTTACAGGGGAATTCATTCCCATCATGAGATAATGGTGTGAAACGCCTTCTCAGATCGGGCGACAGAGAGATAAAAGGCAGAGAAGCCTGTTGATAACTCGCTTCATTGTTTCTTTTACCAGTTCGAGGGAAATGCACCGTGTCCTTCTTTTCCTCCCCATCAAACCAGCTCTTTCTTCCCGTCGTCTTCCTCGCTTGTCCCCGATTTTCGTCCCTTCTACCACACCCTGTTTGTTTTGGGCCGAATGGAGCCAGAGACTGAGATAGAGTGATTACAAGCGCATTCCTTTGAGTACACGAAGGTTTATTTCTTTTAGAAAGCTTTCACTTCGGTCCGTCACTCACTCTCTATTCTTTTCTTTCTTTCTCCCGCGAGCTTTGAAGGAAAGGATGAAATAAAATGTAGAATGAAGTGAGCGCAGGTTGATAATCGTTTCGTTCTCGTAGAGAAAGCGAGGATCACTAAATATATTGATGTTATTATTAGGCCTATTATTACCGCAATAGTTGTTTTTTTTGCTGTGTATATAGTCGTAACAGTCTTCAATATTTCCATTATATATTATAATAATACGAATAATTATAACATAATAATAATAAAATAATAACAAAAATGTTCAGAATAATAACACCATCGTTGTTATTAGTATTATAATGCTGATAATAATAATAGTCTACAAAATAATTTTCTGACTTTGATTTCATTTAATTTTTTTCCGAAAATAACCCATAATTATGCTTTTAATTGTGTTTTCGATTATGGTGTTTATTTATTGTGTTTCTAATATATATATATTTATCATATAGGATGTAGTAGCATGTCTTTGTTGTAGAACTTGACCGAGAAAATAGGAAAATCTCAAAATGATGTCTGAAGAAAAACCTGAAGAACAATTTACCTCAAGTGGATTCTCCTTTCAATAGCATGTTCAACCCTGTATCTTGTTTTATAAAAGGCTGTATCGTCGTCATTATTTAAATATTTAGTTTCATTTTCAGAAAACCAAAAACAGGATTTTATTTTATTTCCTAAAAGCTAATGCATATCAGGAGTGTTCGCATGATATACCTACGTTTATAGGCTGTGTGTCTCTGACGCTCCTCGACGACTATTCTGCACCAATGTAACGTCCCTTTAATATCTGCGATACATATTCATTCTTTGGTATTTCCGGACACATTTCTCTGTCTAGAAACGTGTCTCGGGATCTCACAGTCTTCTCAGAAGCTCGGTCAAATTAAAACTCCCGCAGAAAATGTCTCATTTAAATTCTCACCGTGATCTCTCTAGTGACTGGTAATGGTTCGAGAAGAGCTGACGCCTAAAAAAACAAACCATCAAGCTCTATTCTCACTGTGCGCTACCTGTTTGCTGAGTAATGCCCGATGAATTAGACGACATTGTAAAGAACAAAAACAAGCAAACAGAAAATAGAGACAATGTTTTTGCAGCAGGCAGAATCATCAGTTAATAATAGAAAATGCATGCAAGGCAGGACGCTGCAGCCTTACTTACTCTGTGTGCTGAGTTGAGTCTCCGCAGTTTAATTACAAGCCCTAATTCCCAATCGCAGATAGTGTCAAAAAATCTGCGACTATTTCTCAGAGATTCCCTTTAACAAGTGGAAACTTAGTGTCCTGCTGCACCATTTTATACATGATGAGCCGTCAGTAATGGGATTATTAAACAAAAACGTTTCAGGCGCTGGCGTTAACCTTTTTTAATGCCTAATTAGGTTTTGCAAAGAAATAATTAGATTCTACAGTGCTTACACTGCCTATATTTTCAAATGGCATCTACAGCAAACACATCATCCTGCGACACTCGTGCCAATAATCTGCGGATGTATGCGCTACAGCTGCAGTCAGATGTAAGATTTTAAAACATGTTGCGACCAAATAAGGTGCACTTAAAGCTAAAATAATCATCCGACGCAGGCTACAGGCAAACCTGCAGGAACATGATAGTCTGGTCGAGTGTGCCCTCTGGTGGTAGCCTGCAAAATAACATTTATATTCACCATTGAGGCATGACATTATTTGGATATTCGACAAATCTGTTATTTTGATTTTCTAATAAAATACCCGAAAGCCAAATTATCTTTATTCACGCAGTATAGTTCTCGATTGGTGCCAAACCTAAAAAGAAAAGAGTCAGTTTGTTCTCTAAAATTGACGCGGTGTCCATTGCGCAGGCGCACACTGAAGCTTTTTCCTTGTTCTGCGCATCTTTAGATGTGATGCACATGAGATACTGAACACTATAGCATAAGTGTAGCTCTGTAGATCTTAACAATGCCTTTAGTGCAATAACACCATCTTAATTCAAGCTGATGAGGACTTATAACTGTGTAGTTATGTGATACCTGAAAGAAGTGTCTTGTCTTTTTTAAGCTTCCATTATAATAAAGAAAACAAGCCAATCTCTACCACATATCTTTAAATCGCATGTTTGCCTATACAGCACAATGTAACAATAATATAAGTATATTCTGTTCCTTATATACGTTCTATAAATAAATAAAGATTTAAAAACAAACTAAAGATGCATTCTTAATTTCTGCGGTGGCTAGTTTATGGATTTAGTTTAAATTCTGAATCCCACTTGTGTTGTTTTCTTAAACGAGGAACTAATCTGTCTGCTGTGTGTTTGAATTGTGTTTGTCTACACCTTTATACCGTACATTGTATTCTTGTCTCTTCAAAACAAAGCTAAACAGGGACAAGCAAACAAACTACTAACAGTGTCCATGCAACTAGGTGAAAAATAGATACATATAAACTTTACAAACAACAAAGGGACAACAAAATACATGACTGTTTACAAGTCAAACTGTTACTAAACTGAGTATACAGAGTTACAAAAAGTGCAAAAGTGCAAAGAGTGCTGGAATGAAGAGAGGACAGGTAATACGCTCTTTATATAGATAGAGTAAATGGTTTAGTAAATACAGCCCTCTTGGACTTACTTGTGACAATAATACATGATATTTAAATATAGTTTTTGCTCAATTTACATATTATAGTGTAATTTGTATAATTAGAGCAAAAATAGGGGACGTCTTGTTGCAGTTCATTTGTTTTTCCACTAGAGGGCCCAATGATCCAAGAAAACGATCCAGGAACTCTCGTTCTCAAATCTCGCGAGAGTCACTTTCTCTTTTCCTCCTCGCTCCCTATGCACGCTCTCAGAAGGTCAGCTGATCATTTACTTCATTCAGTGTGGTGAACAAGCAGCCTGTCACTCTTAAGCTAGCACACAACGTAACTGTTCGACGCTATAACGCTGGTAAGCTGTGTCTATTGTTCTCACTGTAACGTTGTATATATATAAACTATCAAACAGGAGTATTCAGTCTGTCTCTCCTTTTAGAGATTTTACGCTAGTAAATGGTATTTTACGTTAGTAAACGTCGCGAGGTAATAGCTAACGTTAGCGGAGGGTTTAGCTCGAATGCTAGTAACGATGGTAACGGAGAATATTCTAGAGGCACCTGCTAACGTTAGCTGGCGTCGCGTTAGTATTAATAAACCACCGACAGACGTCTTAACTGACTGTTTACAGACGTTGGTCTGTATTGATCCGGTTTGCAACAGTCCTCCGTTTATTTTAAGTAACGTTAAGTCATTACTCACCCAAACAAGCCAAGGCTAGTTGTGCTAGCTTAACCGAGCTAGCGTTATAGCCCCAACAATATTATACACATAATAGTCCATTCGCTTATATAGTAACCGTTCATGTGTTTTGTATATAACAATGTTGATTGCTAAAGTAAATATTAAAGCTGTCAAGTAAATCTAGTGAAGTGTAATAAACAATATTCTGCTCTGAAATGCAGTTATTGGAGTAAAAGTAGATAGAAAAGACTCAAGTAAACTACAGTAATGTACTTGAGTCAATGTATATTTCACCTCTGCCATAAATATATATTTAAAATGATTTGTTTATTGACAGAAAAGTGATCGTAAACTATTTTGAAGAGGAATTCTTTCAGTCATTGTTTTAAGTTTACTGATTCCAGCTTCCTAACTGTGAGGAGGTGGTGCTTCTCTTTGTCAAGTATGATAGTCTGGTTATCTTAAGGATTTTAACCTTTTCTCAGACAAACAATCAAATTGAATATGTCCTGACGGAAAGGTAATCGTCTAAGAGAACAATCTTTAGTTGCAGCGTAGGAAAGGTTTTAAGTAGTTACTTGTGACTCCTGTTGGTATGACTTGTCAAATTGCTTCATGATGTAATGTTTTCCCCGAATAGAGCAACACACACACTCCCAAAGATGGCTGACACAAACCAACAAAGTCCTCCTCCTCCCCAGCTAGGACTTCTGGTAAGTGTTTGATCAACACACACTTACACCTTCCAACTACGTCTTACCTTGTAAGATGCACTCTGCTGATTCTACAGACAAAGATACTCATCATAAGGAATACTACTCAGCCTACACAAACAGTTGGTGTCCCAACATTTTGCATCAAACACAAGCACAGCTACCACTGCACTCTACACCCTTCACTCATGATGACACAGGTTCAACTTTTATCAGCCCAAAACTCCTGACTGTATATTCTTTTCTCCACAGCAATTTTTAATGAGCAACAAGCTGGAAACTGCAATGTGGCTTTCACGACTCTTCACAGTCTACTGCTCCGTAATGTTTATTCTACCAATTTTGGGGTGAGTACAATCAGTGACGGTGCACACCATCAACACACTGCTTTCACCCAGCTATGAATTAATGTCAGAATATATTTGTGTATTTCAGACCCTATGCAGCAACTAACTTCTATCAGCGAGCCTTGTTGGCAAACGCCCTCACCAGCGCCCTCCGCTTGCATCAAAGGCTTCCACGCTTTCAGCTGAGCAGAGCTTTCCTGGCCCAGGCTCTGCAGGAGGATAGCTGTCATTACTTGCTCTACTCGCTCATCCTGGTCAACTCCTACCCCATCACAAGTATCCTTTCACCTACTAATGTTGGGAGAAGATACGTGGATGCACTCAGTGGTTCTGATTAGTCTCACAATGATCCCATGTTTTAATCATTAAAACATATAATAATCTAAAAATATACAACTCTCATAACTGCACCAAATCACTGTGGGTGTGGGTTTCTCTGTCTTTTTATGTTAATCCTTAACTTTTGTGTCCAGTGAGCATCTTCCCAGTCTTCCTCTTCTCTGTGCTTCACGCAACCACCTACACAAAGAAAGTCCTGGATGTGAGTATGAAGCAGCAGTTATCCGCTCTGACATTTTCAATGCTGTTAGTTAAAAACGTATGACCCCATGGTTGACCCCGAGTAGAAAATGACCACCAGCCACATTCTGTTTTAATTATGTACTCAAGATACCTGAATTCAACCCTAAAGTCTCAGTGAAACTGAAGTTAGAGCATCTGTGCGTCACTGAAGCCTTTGACTAACTGCCGCTTTGTTGTCTCGTCTGCTTCTGATGTTCTAATGTTTGCAGTCTGTGGGCCCCAGCAGCCTGATGTTCATCAGAAACCTGCTGGACAAACTTACGTCCAATCAGCAGAACATCCTGAAGTTCATCGCCTGCAACGAGATCTTCTTGATGCCAGCGACAGTCTTCATGCTCTTCAGGTAAAAAGTGTTTCTTTCTTTTGTTCTTTTTAATTGTCGAGACATTGCAGATCCTGGATGACGATATGGTAGAAGTAGCGATTGTGTTCTTAGACAGTTTTCTGCTTATCGATCTGCTTACCGATCTTGTGTTGCCAAAGATACCTGGGAGAGATTATGAGGAACAAAACCAACCAGTTTTCCGTGTTGTCAAACCCCTTAAAGAACACACTGAAGTTGCCTTTTAGATTTGAAAATAGAAGTGCAAGAAAATGCAATCTTGGAAATCCCAGTTACCAAAATTCACCCCATGAGTCAGCTTTATTGAATAAGCTACAATTGTGTAATGTCAGTTTTCACTTTTATCTTTTTAACAGTGGCCAGGGAAGCTTGCTGCTGCCTTTCATTTACTACCGATTCCTCACCCTCCGCTACACATCCAGAAGAAACCCATACTGCCGGTGAGATGATGAATAATACAATCATTTGTGTTCGGGTATTTATGTTGATGATAATCTACAACAAGTTAGTCAATACTGCCGAATCAGGGGTGAAGAAACCTTGAAAGTTTCTGTATAATTCTCAAAGTTTTTGGCTGCTGTTTACCTGTAGATATGTTTGAAGGTAATTCAGAAACGGTGTCGCAGATTGTTTGTCCATGAGAGCGCACTGTATGTCCTGTCAAAGCCAGTGTTGGTCAGACTACATGTGTTAAACAAAGTATTAAACAAATCTGTTTCCACCCCAGCACCTTGTTCACAGAGCTGCGAATCCTTCTGGAGCACTTCATCATGAAGCCCATTTGCCCCGCCTTCTTCAGGAAGATGTGCCTCAGCAGCATCGCCTTGATCAGCCGCCTCGCCCCCACGGGCATCTGATTTTAAAACTACGTAGAGGTTCTGTTTTCTTTCCGTTTTTGGGTTTTCCACCATTTAAGATGTGACTTAAACTTTGATGAGGACAGACATTGCCATCAACAGAAGGACCTGTTTTTTGAATGTCAACTTTTCAGCCTCTGCGCCTCCAAATTCTCTGTATATTTGAGTACAGTTGAAGAGCAGCCAGTAATGCACTGAAGTCTCATGGTGATGTTTCCTTTCCCATCTTCTTAATGTGACCTCATTCAAGCGGTGGACACCCCTCACTCCGTTACGTTCACTGAATGCAGCACAGCAGACATCAACTGTGATCTGTACCTACCGGCTGTTTTTGTTTTTTCCTTATGTCCTTATTTATTCATGAAAATCATGTATTCTATGATAAAAAAACATTAACATTCTGAGATTAGTAACTTAAATGAAATGTGCTTATACATAACTAATGTTCTTTTTTAACATGATCATATTGTGCTTGGATAGATGGAGGATGGGGTTTGTTTTTATGTGGTCCAATTCCTTTTTCTTTTTTTTTTAATGTGCAAAGCATCCAGTGCTCTGATTTGTTTAACTGCCTAAATTAAAATGGATTCTATCAATGCCATCAACACACTCTTTTAACAACTTGCAAAGATCAATGTATGTATGATGTCAAAATAGCTGTTGAATTGAAAAACAAGATATCTGCTGTATTTTATAGAATATTTTAAGGTACCAGACATTTTGCTGTAGGACTCATATTTGAGGAGAGTTGCACAATGCCTGTCGTGTCACATTTCACCTTGTTGATCAGTTTGAAAGCTGTTTTGAATTTGCTTCATCTATTTGTTGCTCTGTAGTTTCCATGCTTAACGCATGCTCTCATCGCTTTGTTTCTGCTGTGTTAAATGTGTTTATTTGCCTCCAGACAAACCACATTTTTATGACAAGAACAAAATGATCTCTTAATTAAACCAATAAAATATGAAAAGATAGGAATGTGGTTTGAGTTTATAATTTGGTTAGATATCTCTAGTTGATCTTGGCCTTACAATCAACATCTTAAATTAATGAACCATTTTGCATAAAATCATAAATATGAAATACATAAATGTCTATGTTGACAGTGTGTATTGATCCAAATATCTACTGAGAGGCAGAAACACTACTTTATTATTGTGTAGTACACTACTACACTTATATTACACAAATACTACACTACTAATACAACACATACACACTACTACTACTATACACACTACTACTTACATTTTTTTTTTTTTTTACTTTACCAGCTTTCAATTCCATCCTTCATCAGTGGATGGATTTATTATAATTTTTTTTTTCTTTATCTTATCGAATAGTGTGAACCCCATATTACATTTAGCATACATTTAGGTACACTATGCACCTAGTGGCCACTGTATTCAGTACACAATCTCCAATACAACTGCCATGAAGTACTTTTGTGTTTCCCATAATGTTCAAGTGTTTGTGACACTGTTATGTTAATTAAATATGTTTTAGCATTGAGGTAGTTAGTTGTAGTGTTGTACTGGTCTGCATTATATTCAGAGGTGTTTCTAATATTATGCTCACCTCATGGTTGGGATTAGGGGGGATAAAGAATTAGAGTCCAGTTTAAGACCACATTAATAAATCATTGATACATAACTTATTTTATTATACATAATAAATATATGGCCGATGATTAAAAAAATGTAAATACTGTATTTTAATTCAAACATTTACCGCAATGTCATAAAAAACTGAACATCGTAAAAGCAAAGCTGTTATATTGAGTTACATTAGATACACAAGCTCAGAACCGACCAATAGAACGTCATTGATAGTCAACCAATCAGGACACGGATACAATCACATTCAGTCTCGTCCAATGGCGTCGCGGCTTGTTACTGCTGCAGCGTTGCCATTGACAACAAGTGCTGCGTTGATCCGCTTCTGAAGTGTTTGAGAGAACTGAGCATAACTACCGCTAGTATCCGCGTTAAAAGAGGTTTATAGTCGATTTAACAATATTATATATTTATAGTTTTGCTGTTGCTACGTAGATTTAGTTAAAGATTATATATTTTTTTGGCGTGCTAGTAAATCCTGTTAGCCAATTAGCTTGCTAGCTAACGTTAGCACGCCGAGCTAATCTCCTCGCTTTAGATAATCTCCAGTCTCTCTGTTCACCGTTACTTTAAGTTGTGAATGACATTAGGTGGACTGTAACTGGTGATCTCTGCGGTAGTATGACTGGTAACCTGACGTTACTTTTTAATGTTCTAAGATAAAAACACCCAGTGGAGAAAGAAGATGGAAATCCACCTCAATCGAGTTGATTACATCCAGGTAACAGCAGAGTACTTTAGTCTTTTATTCCGACATTTACTGTCAGATCCACTGCTATCACCAGGTCTGTTGGTCTTTAGTCAGTTTTACAGAACAAGTCTCCATTGCTGTGCATTTTCTCATGTTATTGTATATTTCTTGCTTTGTTTTATGTAACTATAAGCACAAATAAATAGCTAAAAACCTAGAACAAGCAAATCTATATTATAAATATGTATTAAAAGACGTAAACAAAAGCAAGCATAAAAGGTTATGGATGTAATTTACTTGAAAGTCACAGCAAACAATAATGTTTTACTCCCTGATTTAAAAGAGCTGAGGTGCTGTTTTGCTAAGTCACCATTGAAGTAGTCTAGCCTGCTGAAAAATAAATGCGTGAACAAATGTATCTGTCTTGTTTCGACAGAAATCCTTTAATTCCTGCATTGTTTTCCAAGGTGTTTCCCTCAAGGAACTTTTGTCAGTATGCTTAACACAATTTCTCCTGCTTTGTCCTCACAGGTCGGTGTGACATCCCAGAAAACTATGAGGCTGCTTCCAGCTTTGGGGAAAAAGGCAACTCAAAAGGTATGAATCTGTCAGAGCGATGTTTGTGCTTCTCCATGTGCCTACAGTTATAAGAGTTTGTAGCTGTGTTTTGTGCTTTAATTAAAGGGTTTCATTCTACAGCTTCTTGGTCGTTGTCTCTTTGTTTCAGGTTGCTGTTGCTGATCATGATGGTATACTAACATGTTTTGGGATGAAGAAGGGAGAAGCAGTGGTGAGTGTTCAGATTTTTCTGTCCTTATCATACAGCCAGTTGTATCTTAATGTGTTAAATTTCAGTTTCTAATGTTGAGGACTCTTCTGTTTCAGCCCGTGTTTAAAACACTGCCAGGGCAGAAAATAGCCAGACTGGACCTTGGAGGAGCTGCAGGAACTCCCCAGGAGAAGGTCTTTGTTTGTTCTGGTTCTCATGTCCGAGGATTCACCAAGAAAGGCAAACAGTTCCTCACCTTTGAAGCCAACCTCACTGAAAGCATTAACGCCATGTAGGAATCACCTCTCCCCTCTTCGGTTGACGTACACTGTTTGATTGACTCATGCAGAACTGTGTGAGTTTAACTATTGATTATCTCTTTTCCAGGCATGTGTCCGGCGCTGACCTCTTTGTGTGCGCGAGTTACATCTTCAATCACTACTGTGACTGTAAGGACCAGCACTACTACCTCTCTGGAGACAAAATCAATGACATCTCATGTTTGTCTTCAGAAAACCTGTCTCGCCCCATCCTGGCGTGCCAAGATCGGGTTCTCAGAGTCTTGCAGGTAGACAGATTATATTTCCTATTCTCATTTTGATACGTTTTGTTGTTCTACGTCAAAACAATTAGATGATATTTATTATTCTATGTGTTGTTATTCTATTCTGTAGGGATCAGAGCTTGCCTATGATATTGAAGTCCCTGGTCCTCCATCTGTCTTGGAACTATACAACAAAGATGGAGGCAAGTTGACCTTCCTGTGTGCTGTGTACTAGAACAATAAAACATAAGACTGCTTTATAGGGATCTCATACTATAACGTCATTGATTTCTCTGCAGGTGAGGAAGTCCTCTATGGAACTACTGATGGCAAAATAGGATTGGTGCAGATCGGTGAGAGCGCAGCTGCGACCAAATGGGAGATCGACAACGACAAAAAGAAAGGAGGTTTGTTCTTTACATGATCACAGTAATGTGTTTTAGCTGTTTCACTACGAATCACTTCTATGTTTAATACCAACCTTTCCACATCATATGAATATCAACTCTTCAAGGTGGGGAAACAATAAAGGTTCATCCACAATTAATCTTCTTTATGTTTTTTGTTAAGGATACAATATTGCATGTTTTTTTTCAACAGTTTTGACTGTTTTGAGTATGATCTTGTCTCTCATCAGGAATTCTTTGCATCGACACCTATGACATCACGGGAGACGGCGTGAATGACATCCTGGTGGGCAGGGACGATGGAACGGTTGAGGTCTTTGGTTTCGACAGCTCCAGTGAGCCCACGTTACGCTTTGAGCATGTGAGTTTATGCCGAGCATCAATTTTACTCCCTCCCATTTCCAACCCAAATCACTCCGATTTGTACTTTTAAAATTACAATTTAATATATTATATTGTTTAACCACAGATTATGATTTTTGTTTTGTCAGTATCATGCAGCGACACTATACTGCATTCATACTTACTGTACAGTTTGATTTAAAACAGCTGATCCCTGTATATAGATACCTTACTGGCCTTTTCTATACCTTGTTATTTTGTATGTGTTTTCTCTGTTTTTCTGCCTTCAGGTGTTGTCAGAGAGTGTGACCTCCATCCAGGGCGGCTGCGTGGGGAAGGAGTCTTATGATGAGGTCTTGACTGCCACTTACACAGGTTGGATAAAAAATAAAAGAACTATGCACCTAATGTTCAGAAACGTTCTCGCACTGAAGAAAACATGTCTTCTATCTGCAATACGTTCTATTCAATAGATGTACAGTAATTCCTGACTGTCTGACATTTACTGTTAATGTAAAGGAGTTGAAGGAGATCTGATATGCACAGCTTATTCTGCTTTGCTGTCCTGTCATCACCTCTTTCAGGATGGGTGACTGGTCTGACCACTGAGCCCCAGAAGGCTGAGGCCGGCCCCGGAGACGAGGTCAGAATGAGCAAGGAGATCCAGTCCAAAGTAGAAGCACTCAGGTGACAGCAAAAAAAAGTGCCTCAGTTTCTCATTACACAGCATGTCCTTGTGCTTTTTGATGCGTTTGACCTACCATGCGATGGTTTAAGTTTGATTTCAAGAGAGATCGTGTTGTTCCCTCCCAGGGCAGAGCTGGAGCAGCTGCAGGTTAAAGTCCTGCAGGGCCGAGAGCAGTACCAGCAGACCTCTCAGTCGAGCACAGCCGTCTCTGCTGTGCCCGTCTTCTGCATCAATGACAAGTTCACCCTCTGCCAAGACGATGCCAGCTACAGCCTCACTCTTGAGGTGCAGACTGCCATCGACAATCTGCTGCTGCAGGTCTGCTCAGTATTATAACCCCAGCCCTTTCAAACCTCTGGCGATGTCCTTGACCCCATGTCGGAGGCATAAACATGCAAAACGTAACTTAAAGATGAATCTCCTCTGCAGAGCGACGTCCCCATAGACCTGCTGGATGTGGATAAGAACTCTGCTGTTGTCAGTTTCAGTGAATGTGATTCAGAGGTGAGCTGTTTAAACTCTTTCTACACATGCTTTATAAAAAAAGGGTGATGAACCTGCTGCTCCCAGAGGTCCGACGCTCTTATTCTGTCTCCAGCAGCCTAATGGGAACTTCCTCCTGGCCACGTACAGATGTCAGGCAAACACTACCAGACTGGAGCTCAAGGTAACACTTGCATCCAAACTCTGTTCCCTTTGCTTAAACTATTTGATGATGCACCTCAGAGAAATACCGCGTTTCATCTGTAATAACTGTTCCAGGTGAGGTCCATCGAGGGACAGTACGGGACCCTCCAGGCTTACATTACCCCCAGACTGCAACCCAAGACATGCCAGGTCCGCCAGTACCAGATCAAACCTCTGTCCCTCCACCAGCGGACACACAGCATAGACCAGGAAAGGTAAAAGGTTAAAGTTAAGAATATTCTAATCAGTTAGATTTGAATTCAGTAGTTAAGTCCTATCTTGAAGCTTTCTTCGGTCCTTATTTCTGTGTTAATGTCGATCCCACTGGAGCGCTACCCTGGTTCCAGACCTGTAAATGGCTGCACACGTCAGATTTGTTCAGAATGAATGAAGTGAAACGAAACGGCAATTCAGTCTGATTATAGGCATTATAGTTAAACCGAAAATACTCCCGATCTCATATTATGCAATGTTTTGTCTTGAATCACTTATCATTAAAATGAGATCATGTGACATTGGTGTCATCTGTCAGTTGTTTCCCCATGATTTTAACCTCACACATTATGTATGTTATTTGTCCCTCTATCTGTCATACAGGCCCATGAACAGGCTCAGTCTGGTGGGACAGTTCAGCTTCGCTGAGATCCACTCCTGGGTGGTCTTCTGTTTGCCAGAGGTGCCTGAGAAAACACCGGCAGGAGAGAGCATCACTTTCTATTTCCACAACACTTTTCTTGGGACACAGCTTGAAGCCACCTACTGGTAAACACAAGCACGGAGTGGAAAGAGTCTTCTTAAACAGCATAAACATGTGTAGGGATTATGAGATAACTGACATGGGGTTGGAGCATTTTATAACCTTTCTGATGCCCGAGAAACGTTTTATTTATGTTTTATATATTGTTTCTACTGATTCGGCCGGGACGTGTGTGATAATCTACTTGTAATCAAACGTGCTTTTTTTTTAATGTGTCATTTTAGCAAAGGTGAAGGTCACTTCAAGTCAGACAACATCTCTACCATCTCCATCCTGAATGATGTTCTCTCTAAAGAAGCCACCAAGAGGAAAACCAATCTGAACATTTCATACGGTCGGTGTATTATTATTCATTTTTAGTGTCTGCTGACAAAAACATTCATGGAATAATCTCTAACAAACTAGACTAACTGTTCTTTTTAATCTTCCAGACATCAATGATGACTCTGTGAGCCACACTCTGAAGATGATACATCCAAAGCTGCAGTACCAGCTGTTGTTGGCTAGAAAAGTTCAGCTTATCGATGCACTTAAAGTACGTATTGGTTAAATGTGTCGTCTTAAAGGACAAATCCTCTCATCCCGTTTCAATACATTCACTGTGTGTGGAGATGTGTTATGTCTGGTTTGGTTAAGAGCTTCAAGTTGAACAGCTTCTTTTGAAATTCATTTTGTTCGTTACTCACTTTCCTCCACCTCACTTCCTCTCTGGTTTCTCTGATTGGCAGGAGCTTCAGGTTCATGAGGGGAACGCTGACTTCCTCATCGCAGAGTATCGCAACATCTTGGATGAGTCCGCGAATCTCCTCGAGGAGTACAAGAAGCAGCCAGCGCACCTTGAGAGGCTTTACGGTGCAGCACTATTTATTTACTTGCACATATATAAAAAAGACAATAAGAATTTCAGGAAATGTTTGTGCAGGAGAGGTTAGAAGTCAAAAATGGATAGTAAAAATATCATCCTTTTCGGATGTTTTTTGATTTACGATAATGTAGATGTTGATTGTAGTGATGAGAGTAGGTTGTTCCAGAGACATGATCCTTGATTGATAAACGGAAGTTCGACAATACGGAAGATAAAAGTCCTTGAAGTGTCTTAGTGATATATTAGTGAATGGCTCAGGAACACTTAAAAATATTCTGGGAAAGTGTCAAACAAGTCACGAGTTAGTTGTACATATCTATACATGAATACACAAGTCTGGTATATGTTTACATAAAACAATGATAGATGTTTGTATTTTCTGAAGAGAAGAGAAGATGAGTCACATCTTTCAGCAAAGATAATCACCAAAGAAATTATTTTGGATTTAGGAAAATCTTATTGAGATAAGAGTGACATGTTGCGGCTCAAGCAGTATGACGATACATAATATGAAGATAAATTAAGATGTAATAAATACAGTAATGATTAATCAATGACAAAACTCTGGATACCAATTGACTTCATTCATAGTCTTCTTACAAACAATATGGTATTTTCATTATCCTCTCATGTCCAGAGACACTTTCACTGAACTTATTTTCCTTCCTCCCTTCCATGTATCTTCTATTATTCTTTACATTTGTCAAGTTATTGCTAAAGAGACAAGAGTACTGGTACCGGTAAGGTAAAGTTCTACTATATGAACCTGACATTATGAAGAAGAGCTTGTTGGCTGCTTGTAACTCGTTTCTTTTCTTCTTTATTTCCTGTAGGAATGATCACAGACCTCTTCATCGATAAATTCAAGTTTAAAGGACAGAACGTGAAAACCAAAGTGTCCTCGTTGCTGGAGATACTCGACAATTATGACTTAAATTCTCTGTTGGACTTTTTCAATGAGGCATGATGTCATGTGGATCAGAGGGTATTTATTTACTTTGAGTGGCTTTATTTGTGCTATTTTTGTATTGTAAATACAAAAGTGTTGTTTTATTGTAGTTATTAGCAGTGTCGATGTCATGTTGTTGTCGTCATTTAGATGTTTTGTCCTAAATATGGTGTACAATATTTAAATATTTATAATATATTTTGATAGCATATACAACCAAGGTTGGTAATTAATAAACCACTACAAGGTTTCCAGATTACTGCAGGTTCCTCTCTTTATTAGTGACCAAATGTAAGCCAGAGAATGTATGTTTTTATATCATAATTATCATAGCACTGTGAGTTCCTCCTGTTGAAATAAAAGAGGTTATTTGTAACCTTTGTAAAAATCATTCGAGTATCGTGAACAAACACAACTAAGAATATTAAATTCCACAGGAAGGAAAAGCTCATACGATACCATGAGCCATATGTGACAAATTATTTTTTCCACACCGCACACTTAGGTCTGCAATCAATTGATTGTTATAAATTATAAGTCAATGAATCAGTTACCATGCATGTTTCCTTATTTAAAATCTGTATCATCTTCACAATTATTTAAATTTATGAACTTCCAAGAACCAAAAATAAGGTGGCACCTGGAAGATAGATAGATAGATAGATAGATAGATACTTTATTAATCCCACAAGGGGAAATTTGTTCGCTACAGCAGCATTATGATACAGGTAAGCAATCAAAGTAACAGAGTAAAAATATTGAGTATAAAAATGCACAATATATACAATGAAATAGAATAATATTAAATGTTAAGACATCAATGTTACTGCAATACAGCAAGTATTTCATTTGAGAAAAATATTGAACTTTTTAATACATTTATTTGACAGCTGTGGTTTCAGTTTATGAAATACGAAGCCGTGTTAATGACCAAACCACTCAACATGTAAAGTGGTTAAGATGATCCACACATCACGCCAATTTCATACTAAATACACCACATTTATTTGATCACTTTAATTTCTGTGCAGATTCAGCTTGTTAATACAAAATATAAGTCAACTATATTATATATACTGTAACATATATATGATATTTTACTTTTAATTAAGCCAGCCAGCAGTATATAAAGTAAATAAAATGAGCTCTACCCGTATCAGCTTTATATTAATGCATTAATAATTATAATCCAGGGATGTCATGCATGTGATAATGAGTATTTTTTTCACATTTTGATGCTCATAATTTGAATGCAGGACTTTACTGGTAATAATACTTAAGTATAAGCTCTGAGTACTTCTTCCTGCAGCTGTTAACCCTAAATAACGTTCGCGACCATTACATTCAAATTTGTCAAACCGGTTTTAAATCTGCAATCAAGCGAACATTGCACTCTTTCGGCTCCCGTACTTCTTGTAACGTCACTAACTGTGTGGCCTGTGATTGGCCCGTTTCAATCCTCGCGGGCTACTTGAACTGAGAGAAAGCAGCATCTTTTTGTGCATGTTTCTGTGTTAGTGGACCGAGGCTAGCTGGGCTTCATGTGCAGGTTAGTAGTACTAATTTACAAACTCACGAGTATGGCGGCTTAAATAACACTTTTAACCTCTTGTTGAAACTTGTACCGCCATCTGTCCATTTTGTTTTTGAGTGATTTAACTCAGCAGTTCCACGAGTCGTTGCCATCTCAACAGCTTAGTTTTAACCTGCCTCAGCAAGGTAGCAGCTAATGCTAGCCTCCACATAATCGTCCACACGCGATCGTCTGAAACTTTGTATATATTTACGTAGTGTATGTACAAGGGCACACCTCGGCTGTAACGTTAGTACCTTTTAATAAGCAGACAGATACGAGTTTGTTTCTATTGAGCGCAAACATGTCCGGAGCTAACGTGAACAGAGGACAAGCTAGCGCGGCTAGCGAGCTCCACAACCAAGAGAATATGCTGTCAAGACTGAGAGGCTCGCTGAAACCCAGAGCTGCTGCAAACGAGAACCAGGAGAACCTTCCACCGAAACACGCAGCCGGCAGCAGAACCGTGCTGGGAGCTCTGCAGAACAACCAGCGGAGCAAAGCCCAGAACCAGCGCGGCACCAAACAGGTCAGTTCGGGGCAACTATGCTACATGGCTCGAGCTAGTGTTGGCTAATGATGGGACTGCTATTATATTTATTTTTTAGGGGGCAACGAATTGCAGATGTCTTGCCAGTTAAAATGCATAAAATCTGCCCGTTTAAACGTTTTAAAACGTGTAAAATGTATTGAAATATAGCTTTAAAATTAGCTACGTCTGTTACGTCAGATTGTCCGCCATTTTAATATCGCAATAAGTGTTACACATTTTACTGCTTAAATTAAACTGCGCACCGACCTGTTTTTGTGATACAAATATTTGAAATGATGAGTTTCTCCCGCCTTCACTAGTGACAATGTTAGTGTTAAACAAGTGCTCTCTGACATCCTATTAAGATAGTACTGGCGCAGATTCTAATGTTGTAAATGTTTGTTGTGCAATAATTGCTCCTGCCTTTTTTTTAACTAAATAAACTGCCTCTTGGTTGCCTGAACAAGTTGGCACTTCGTTTCATCCCAAAGCATGTTGAGGCTTTTAAAAAAAAAAAAGTTATCACTGAATATTTAATTGTATTCCCTGGCATGTGTTGTACCAGAATTGTTGTTGTTCTGCAGAAATGATAACTCTTTTGTGGGACAATTCTGAACTAACCTTGTTTTCTGCTTTCAGGAGTCGTCACAGTCCTTGTCCTGCAAAAATGAAGACTTGGGCAAAAACTGCTCGGAAAAGCCCCCCACAAAGCTGTCCACTTTCCTGATCCATGTGGACGAGCCCGATGGAGCCTGCATCAAGAAGCCACAGCCGGTGGTCGATGCCGTCAAAGCAAAGTCCATCCCTGAAACGATTAATACTGCGGCACGGCTCCGACAGCCCTTGGCCCCCATTGATATGCCAGCAGCAATGGATCTCAGCTTTGGTGGGTTGTTCAGTTACGCCTCTTGGCAACAAATGTTCTCTTTGCACTCCCGAACTTACTATTGCATTATTTATAGATTTGAAGGGAAGAATCTAAAGACTTTCACTGTGCGATATCACTTTTCATTCCTCAGACTCGCCCATGGACATGTCTGTGGTTGAGGGGGAGGAGAAACCGGTCGATGTAAACGAGGTCCCAGAGTATGCTGTGGAAATTCACACGTACCTGAGGGACATGGAGGTGAGACATTAAGTGGAAAGCTACAAACTGAATCTGCGCTTTAACAATTCTTTTAGCCGCAGCGTGCAAGTTATAATATACTCATGAGTCCTTTCTAGAAATGCATTTAATAATCTTAAATATCAACTTTGCCTGAAAGTACATTTCAATGCTCCACAGGTAAAAACCAGACCCAAAGCAGGCTACATGAAGAAGCAGCCTGACATCACAAACAGCATGAGGGCCATCCTGGTGGACTGGCTCGTCGAGGTTGGAGAAGAGTACAAGCTCCAGAATGAGACGCTTTATCTGGCCGTAAACTACATCGATCGCTTCCTCTCCTCCATGTCGGTCCTGAGGGGGAAACTTCAGCTGGTTGGGACTGCTGCCATGCTGTTGGCTTCGTATGTAGCCATTATATTCAGTCTGTTTTATTCACGCTACTTAAATTACAAAGTATATGTTACCAAATAGTCTTTCCTGCTGCGTAAGTGACTAATTATAATGTTCAAACGCAGGAAATTTGAGGAGATCTATCCCCCGGAGGTGGCAGAGTTTGTGTACATAACAGACGACACTTACACAAAGAAGCAAGTGTTAAGAATGGAGCATCTGGTGCTTAAAGTGCTCTCCTTTGATCTGGCAGCACCAACCATCACCCAGTTTCTCACCCAGTACTTCCTTCACCATTCAGTTAACAAACAGGTGGAGAGCCTGGCAATGGTGAGCAAAGCATTTCGATTTTATGTATGTATATAGTGTGTGTATGTATGCTACTTTGGCACTCAAAGAATAGTCTAGCAAAAGATCAACCTCTGAATTTTCTTTTCAGTACCTTGGGGAGCTCAGTCTGGTTGATTCAGACCCCTTCTTGAAGTACCTCCCATCACATACGGCTGCTGCAGCCTACATGCTGGCAAACCACATCGTGACTGGTGGCTCATGGGTAAGTTTGAGGTAGCATAGTCTAAATGGAGGAGTCAAGGATGTTTTGTGAAAGTGTTCGACCGTCCGGTGTCCCCTGAACGGGTAACGGTGGGCTTGTGCAAACAAGCAAGATGACTCCAGTTGTCTCCTCCTCAGCCCAAGTCCATGACAGAGAAGACTGGCTACTCACTCGAAGATCTGATGCCGTGCGTTGAGGATCTGCACCAAACTTTCCTCGGTGCTGCGCAGCACGCCCAGCAGTCTGTTCGGGAGAAGTACAAGGGCCCCAAGTAAGTTTGCTGCTCCTAAACTTTCATTCACTGTAATCTTTTTTTTTTTTTAAATTTTTATTTTTTATTTTTTTTTTTGTCTGGCAAATGTTCTAAAGCGGTTTGTTTCTCTTCCAGATACTCAGAAGTTTCCCTCATCGATGCTCCAACTAAATTGCTGCTGAACTAAATTGCTGCTGAACTAACTTTCCCTCGTCCATGTAGAGTTTTGTACCCTGTCAGTTTTATCTTTTGTATTTTTTTTTTTAATAATGTTTTTCAGAATTTAAATGACATGGCCTGCTCTTCTTGGAGTAGCGCTCTATGTTTAGAGTTTTTAAAGTATTTTTATATACTCAATCCTTACATTCATACCAGACGCTACTCTTGGGTAATCAAGCAGTTTTACCTTTAATCGCAGACAAAATGTAAAATTCTTTGATCTAGTGTCAAACTCCAATAGACCTGTGTACTAAAACCGAACTGTTCAACTTTTTTTTTTAAAGGTTGAGTTGATTGCAGTTAATGTTGCTGGTTCATCTTGAGAGGGGCAACCGTTAGGGCCTCATGGGATGCACATTAAAGTACATTTTGTCTGTAATGGAGTCAGCTGTCTAATTACATTGGTGTCTTGGAATTTGACACCTTTTTCAAGGCACCATCTGCACTGTAAAATATGGCTCTTGTAAATAAAATTCATTTAAAGTAAGACTTCATTTCTACATGTTCTATGGACTCATGGGGGCAGCAGAGGACCAGTTTTGGTCCTTAAAGGTTTCTTCTGATGGAACTAAACATTTTTAACAAAGTGGTGATTCTGCATCTTGCGGTTTGGAAAACTAGACTTTGCACTATAGAGTGATTAACAACTGAGGCTACACTAATGCTTTATCCAGAAAATACACCGCCAAAGGTTTCTTTGCTGAGCAGATCAGTGTTAAATGCATTACAATGTTAAGGGAAGTTATGGACCAGACATCTTAAAAACTCAAATGGTGTTAAGACAAACATTTATGATTTATTCAATGAAGTCTGTCATGTTTCCACAATTATGCCACAATTCCAAAATCCCTAGATGGGAATATAAAGGCATGAATGTGAAGGAAGCCAATGTTACCCCCCTCTTGTCTGCTCATGCCTATCAATTAGTAAATGAGTTCTTTACGTCTCATCAGTGATTACATTTTCTCTGTGACCGTGAAGTAAAGGCAGCCGGTGGCGTAGAATTCCTCTCGTTATAAATTGGGAGGCTTTGTGGGGAGCCTCACAGGAGAGGAGGGGAAGCAGCCCAGCTGCAGAAAGCTCTCCCATTTCCTCAGAATGCACCGCTCAGACCATGCACACAATCACAACAGGTTTGCTTTGACGCAGACTCCTCGCATGTATGCCTAACTGGAGGACTAAACCCTGGGAACAAATGGGAATTCTATGACTTGGCCAAACCAGCTGGATACCTGTTTGAACAATGGCTTCTGCAGCAACAGCTCAGCATCTGTGTAACCCCTGAGAAGATCAGTGTGGGGGAAAAGAGCTCTTCTTTTTTTTGGGAGCGGGGGCGGCGGGTTGCTGCCTTACCCCCATGCCTGCCCCCAGAAAATTTCTGGTGGCGTCCACCTCGCTGCCCCTGGCGCTGGACTGGGGCTGGAACCTGAGCCTGTACGTGGGTATTCTCCTCGGACTCCTGGTGCTGATGCTGCTCCTTCTCTGGATGCTCCTCCGGCAGCTGAGTAACTCAGTGGTGAAATCCATGCTGCAGCCTGGCCGCTCGTTCAGGCAGCCTTGCTATGAACAGAGGTTGCAGCACGTGTTGTGAAAAATGGGGACAGTTGTGCCAAAACACTGCCAGGACTGAAGCTTGTTTGGAGTGCTTTGCTGATTAATGTAAGGAAATGAGTTTGAAAAATGTTTTGGACTCGATATTCTCTTTAAACTAATAAAAACCTCTTCATGTTAGTATTTATTGAAACCTGTCTTATTTTAACAGCTTCATCTTTTTTTTCCACTATGTATTTAATATGCACAAAATAGTCTTACCAATATCCTGAGTAATTAAAACCACGGTTAGTATTTCTTTTCATCTCTCAGACAGCCTAGGTTAAACATTGCAGAGTAAAAAGCACAAGCCAAGATTAAATCTGCATTTTGACTCGTGCTGATTAAAGCAATGCATTCAGGAGGGCAATTTGCTCTCTCATCTCATTTATGAATTGGCAGGAGGGATGTTGAGGATATGCTAGTGATGAGAAATATGAAAGGAGCTGTGTGCCACTTGGTTTCTCAAGTTACCCTTCTGTCCACTATGTTGGGGGACAAAGTAAATGAGACCCTTGAGGCATAAGGATAATATTAACAGGCTGAGGATAACACTATTTCTCAGGTATTTACAAGTGGTTACTATACACAGGTAGGGGCATTTGGTGCTTTTCTCGCTGTGTTGCATTTTTCTTTCATCATTCGTCCGGAGGTGGCCAGGCTGTCTTTGATTGAATGGTCTGAGAGGAATCAATAGCCCTGAGGGGAGCATGTTCATTACACATCGACAGATGATTCCTTAAAAGAGCAGCACAATAACACAAACATGGTCCAGACTCAGTGCTTCTGGGTAGGATGCCTCAGCATAGTTAACATTTCGTAAGTATTAACAGTTTATATATAGGAACGAAACTATTAGTTTTAATCAGTGCGATGAAATTACTTGCACTTTAAAAAAAAAATTGTATGTAATGAACCCCATTAATATTTTTAAAGCATCTATTTTTATGTTTTTGTGGCTTCTGTTAAAAATAATATTTTCGGAAATACACTTTGGAGTTAGCAGCCGCGTAGCTTAGCATAAAGACTGGAAACAGGGGGAAACAGCTAGCCTGGCTATGTCTAAAGTTAACAAAATCCTTTGAGTAGTGTAATAATGAAAATTTGCAAATTTTTCCTTAGCTCCAGACACACCCGGGCCAGCTAGCTGTTTGTCCCCGTATCCAGTTTTTGTGCTAAGCTAAGCTAATCAGCAGCGAGCTTCATATAACGTGTAAAGACATTACCAATCCTCTCGTGTAATTCTTGGCAAGAAAGATAATAAGTGTATTTACTAAAATGCTGAACCTGTAAACATTTTCCCTCAGACTCTTTTAATGATCGCTCTAAAAACTCTTCGCGATCTCTTTACTGTTTTAAAATCTTGAGGGTTTTCCCTTGAGCAGGTTCTCTCAGAGTTTGCTGCCTTCAGCAAAAGACCTGTAGATTAATGAGGTCTGACACTGTGTGGATGGATCCCATGACTGCATGATTTTCACCTCTGTCGTGAGCTGAAATAGTTTCCTCTGGCACTGCTTGACCATTTGTGGCGTCTCAATCCTGTAATATATGCAGTGCCTTATGTCCATGAATACAGCACACACATGCAGTTCCAACAGAAAAGCCTGTGTCCTCTGGTAGCCATTTTTGTGTGTAATGCTGAATTCATTGTAAATATGTTGGTGTCTGGTAAATTGATTAATTGCAGATTTGTCTGGAAAAATGCAGCATCAAATCAGAATATTAAAGGAATAGTTTGACAGTTTGAAAAATATGTTTATTTGCTTTCTTTCAGAGAGTTCGATGAGAGATATCCATCTTGTCGTAACTTTCAGCAAGAAAACTAATCATGTGTGTTTTCCTAACTGTCAAAATGGGCTAATGCATCTCCAAACATATAGTATATTGTTCTGTACTGAAATGTAATCTAAAATAGCAAACAGGCTACAGGCTATCTAACCAGCCAACTCCAGGTAGTGACTGTCGGTGCAGCTGATTTATTTTGTTGCCTCTCATGTTTTGAAGTAATTCTGTCGAAAAGCTGGTCTTGTATTCAAAATAGCCGCAAGAGAAAATAGAAAACAGAATAAATCCACTCTGACTCTCATTCTGAAGCTGCACGGTTCCTAACATCAGAGTTATTATTCCCACAAAACTGCCTCGGATATCAGGATGTGCTTTTTGTAGTGGCCCTGAAAGGGTCCATGAGGCCAGGTGATGTTTGTTGAAATGGAGCTATTTTCATTTGATAAGACCTGCCCTCAGCACAGAGGGCGATAACTAACCGAAGCCCATCAGTGGTGGCTGGAGAGGCCCATTGATTGATGACGGAGCTTATTGTCTGTCAGTCAGCACCTGACAAATTGAGCCGTCCACAGCTCTGTTTACCTGGCTGTCCCATGGCGCTACGCTCCGGTCTGGAACACTCACAATCATTTAGTTTGGAAGCTGAAAACTCAGGGATGCTAGCAGGAGGGAAAAGCAAAAGTCAGCAGTTTGCAGCCTCTGGGTTGGCAACTTTAGGCAATGGTGGCATGCGGGTAACTTAACCAATGTCACACTGGCAATACCTGTGCAAGAGAGGTTTTTTTCTACTTGTAATGCATCTTGGGAATTTGTGATAGAGACATGTTCAAGCAAAACAGATGATGAAACTTAAGCAAATGATTTCATCTTGTGGGAAACATTTGAACCAAATATTAAAGGGATTGTTGAGCTTTTCAATTGCTTTTATGTGGAAGCAGTAATATGTTTGGACAGGCTTAAAGGAATTACCCCAATTCTTTAGATGGAATATAAATCTCCATTTTGGAGCCTATTTTACGAGAGCTTTGTGATACTGAATATTCAAATGTTGCTGACATTTAATACCAACTTCCGAGTACTCAAACACTGCTCAATTATGTGGAAAAGAAAAAAAAATCCAGACTTAATCTGATAAATTTGTTATTAGCTGCTCGTTTATAGCAATTAAAGCAAATTGGTTCCACGTCAGTCGGAGAAGCTGTGAGATGAAACGCCGAGCATCCGTAACTGGATCCCTGCGAGATGGTGTTCACACTCTCATCTACTCACAAGTGCTCACTTTAATTAAGGTTTGCAGGGACGAGGACGGCGATGATGATATGTGAGCTGTGCTTCGCTCTGCTGATCCCTTCGCTCCTATCGAGCATCTCCTGTTTGTCTCCTGCCTGCCATAAAGACACATAAAGACAGGTAAAAGTCACCTCATCAAAAAATACATGTTGAATTAAGTAAGAATGACAACCTCACTCACAGATTCATATAATTAAGTGGTGGATAGTAACTAAGTACATTTACTCTTGTACTTAAGCACAAGTTTGAGGTACTTTTGTACGTGTGTATTTCCATTTCATCCCACTTTATACTTCTAATCCATTACATTTCAGAAACAAGGAACCTATAAATGATGCATTAGCTCCTCGGGTTGCAGTGATGATATCAGCCGACAGGAAGTACACACATACCCAAGCTGTTGCCTAGCAATGCAACTCAGTTGAAACCCTCTAGCCCTCTGGACCTTGTGGACCCTTGTCACTTTTATGGAAGGTCACACAAAGCAACTGAGTGCACGCGGGTCACGATCTCCCGTTTGACCGACAGCGAGTGAGGAAAAGTGAGTCTTGTGAGCTGCAGCCACCGAAAGGAGAAGAGATCAGGAGGCAAAGAGCCTCTACCTGAGAGCCGCAGATCACCTGTGAGGAGAGAGAGGAGAAACACCTGTTGGTAAGAGCACTTACAGTTACGTATTCCTCTCTATTGATGCTTTGTTTTTAGACATGCTAACACTGGTAGATGAAGATACTTAAAAGTAACAATGCCACACTGTGAAAATACTCCACTTCAAGTGAAAGTCATGCTTTCAAAAGTATTATCAGCAAGTATGAAACATAAAAAGTACTTATTGTGCAGTAAAATGTTCTCTGTTAGTGTTTTACTATTATATATGATGTTTCTGGATTAACATTACTGCTGCATTCATGTGTATTTTACTGTATTTTTAAGGTTGTGCTAATTTTTTACTCCCTTATTTTTACTCTTGGCTAGTTTAATCTACAGCAATGCTTCATATTCTATAACAGCATCACATGTTTGTAGCTCGCTGTCCTGTGAGAACTACATATCTCTAAAAAGCCAACTTTTCCCGAGCTCAGAAAAACATCGGTGTGTTTTCTCAACTTTGTGATGATGTATTTTCCAGCTGATCCAAAAGGCTTTTTGCAGAGTTTATTTAGCTTAATGGATAGGATAAAGGAACCCCTTATCCTTAAGTTTATTACAAACATTTAAAATTCATAATCATTAAATTTGGAGATACATGGTATGAAATTAAATGTAAATCTGAAAAGTCACTAACTGAAGCTGCAGACAAATGTAGTGCAGTAAAAAGCACAGTATTTCCCTCTGAGGTGTAATGGAGTAGAAGTATAAAGTTCCATTGAAGGGAAATACTCAAGTAAAGTACAAATACCTTGAATTAGTTGTTAAGTACAGTAGTCACCACTCTTTACTACACTGCCAATTTAATCTGGAATCTGTTCCAATTTCTTTCAGTTTACAGCGGTTGTCTGCAATCAGCATAAAACGATGGTAAGTTTTTCCTTTCTTTGTTTCATTTTCTGTAAAATTCATTAGTGTCAAAGTATGATAAAGTAAAATACGTGAGAATGTACAAGAAACAACTTTGTTTTACACAAAACAGTTGGAAATAAAACTGTTTACTGCACCAGGACTGGTTGTGCAGTGGAGTGTGTCTTGACACTTGAAAGGTCAGCGCCTTTCCAAGCCACACTGAGACCTGAACTGCATGATCAGTCTTAAACAATACAAATAACTGTCAGCACCAGCCTCTGATTGCAACTCTAGATGCTTTATATTTTCTGAAAATTTTAATTTCCCTGGATCCTCATTTTTCCCATCTCTCCTACACTGTGGAGACTTGATGCGTACAGATGCTTCAAACTTCTAGATGATCCCTAATCCACTCACAGGACTTTCTGTGACAATACACTCATTAATAAAAAATTAGTGCTGCACAAAACGCAGTATACTCACATTGGCAGAAAAGAAAAGGAGCAGCTTCATTTGATATCCTGGATTTGTTTTAACCCTCTCAAGCTTGTTGAGAGATCTCAGACTGTCTTATGTGCATGAGTAGAATAAGAGGTAATGAAGAACTGATGACGGTGGTCTAATTTGTATCATATTGTATTATCATGTGCATGGAAACTGCAGGTACGTGTGTCTATTGTGTCCCCACCGGGTTTGAATTTCATCAAAGGACAGATGGGAGACAATGTTCCCTGATGGTGTTTGAATAGTTCCTACAACATAGCATTGACTGTTATTTAACCATTGCTAAAAAACTACATAGGGTTTTGACTATTTCTATGTTATTGAAAAAGCTTGTATCTCCAAAATGATCCATTTTTGGGAAATTTGAAAAGTACCATTGTTGAGCAAATATTAGCGACTTTAGAGCCATGCTAGTTTCTTTGTGAGTCTCTACTTAAGCACAGCGTGTAGTGAAAGTTTCACTTGATGATGGCGCTAGATGAACGGCCACACGATCATCAAAGTCAGGATGATCAATCCTCTGGGGACCTTGAATATCTTTACCAAATTTCATGGCAATCCATCCAATAGTTGTTGATGTGTCTCATCCTTCAAACCTATGACCTGCTGGTGGCGCTAGATTAAAAGCAATTGGGATTCATCCTCTGGGGACCTTAACATGTGTGTGTCTCACGTTTCATGACAATTCATCCAATAGTTGTGGATGTATTTCTGCTTAACATTACCACAATGATATCATGACAGCTTGACAGTTCTAACACTGATGTATTTGTAGAGGATGAATACTAAATGCTGTAATAAAAGAACATTTACTGAGCAATAAGGGATGAGTCATCCCAGTAAAGAAATGTGAGTTTAAATAGCTCATGACTAATTTTACTCTCACAAAATAGGGTGTATTGTGTCGTATTGTGCTTTGTTTCATGATGCATGCAGGCCAAAGCTGTGACAGTGACGTATTAGAGTGGCACTTCAAGATAAACATCGTCATGTTGCAAGAAGAGGTTGTTCTCTTGAAAACTAATAAAAGAGATAATAAAACAGAAACCTTTACTGAGAGGAGGACACAATATTCCTCCACTTCTACCACCTGCTCAGAGTTTGTTATGAGGCTGCAGCTGAGGCAGATATTTTATTGGCTTTTCTTCAAATTACATTTTCCCTGGAGAGCAGAGAGTGAGACGCATTTTTTAAAACTACCTGCGTAACACAAAGCAGCAGCAGCCAGACTTGATTTAGGTTATACCTAAAGTACATACCCGCAGAGTTTGGAGAGAAGACGTTCAAACCCAGGTGGGTTTTGATGGCCTGTAGAAATATTTTTATGTCATGTGCAGTGATCTTTTTAAAAATTATTTATGCCCATGGTTTTATTTTTATGAGGGCAGGGAAGCACTTGAAACTTATACCATTGGAGAGCACTTAAATCTTCTTCTTCTTCATTTTATTTTAGCATCTCTTAAAGGCACAGCAACCCACTTTGCCTATTATTTGATAAATTATTCTTTTTTATTTCCTTTCCAGGTCCATTTAGTGAGATCCATTGACAGAAATGTAATGCAATATTAATACCAGTATTTTCTTTAATGTATAATTATCTAAAAAGAGAATTGTTGTGTTTATTGTTACCCTAGAATGGGCTGTTTCTATCTACATGAATAGGTCAATGGCCGCCATGTTTCTACAGTAGCCCAGAATGGACAAACCAAACACTGGCTCTAGAGAAAGCCATTTGCGTTTTCATGTCAGCCACCGCAGTTGTCCCACACGATTGGCACACGGTTCAGTTGGTTGCAATCTGCAACTTCACCGCTACATGACTTAAAAATGTATTTGTTTGTTTTGCTCTCTTCCCACAGGAGTACAGAGGCAGCGTGAGACCTTTCGTCAACTTCAACGACCAACACGATGCTGAAATTCTCCATAAAGCCATGAAAGGAATCGGTGAGTTTTTATTAACCTTGTCCTACTGCTGTTTACTTTTCCCACTCACACTCAACATGTTATGTGATATCTCATATAGGAAAGATGAGCATATCTACAGTTTCTTTCAGTTTGGAGTGTCATAGCTGCAGCAGGTTTATTTGCACATACCCACGAATGACAGTTGTGTCATGTCTATATGTCATTAGTATATATAGATACAGTCGTTTTTAAAAAAAAGTATGATAATATTTCTACAGTGCAATTTAATGCCTGCTCTGCTCCAGTTCAATAATAATAATGACACAGCTGTCCGGAAAGCTGTTCTTAACAATTAGTGCCATCCTCTGGTGCATGGGAAATTATTTCACTCTCTCCAGTGTGTTCGGTCTAATTGGAAGAGAAACCGAGTGTCCCCAAGTTTTACATTTACACTTTATAGCAAAAATACAAAGACATGTCAGAGCTTTAACACAGTTCCACAAAGTGCTCTGCAAAAACACCACGGTAATGAGCGCTTACTGGACCGCCAAACATAGAGACACAGAAAATAATTTATTTAATTTATATTCAGTTATGATATGATGGCAGAAGCAGACGGTGGACTGCTGGTTATAATGGTTTGAAATATTTGTGTATAGGCGTAGTGATAAAGTTATAACACAGGCAACATACAGGTGATACTAAACAAAGAAAAAAATATTTTTCTAAGTGAAAATGAATGTATTTTGGTCACCACTCTATCATGTTTTCTGTAAAACACTTCAATAATACTAAAAGTCATGCTTGAGGGTTCACTGGTAAGATTAGTCAACAACCACAACAGCAGTTTATTTGTATTTACCGTACTAAGGCTATCAAATCGTCAACATTCTACATTTTAGTGTACATGCGTTGCTTAAAGGAAAAGTAGACGGCAGACAAAGAGCACAAACCAACAAAACTAAATGTCAGAAATCTGTTAACCTAGAGGCCATTTGTAAGAGATGAATAATTTACAGGATATGTCACATAATTTATGTCTTTGTTTGATGGCTGTTAAGATTAATTTAGATAAAGTTTTAATAGTCTGACTTTTGACACCATTTTCCTCTCTCAATTTTAATTGGAGAGATGCAAAATGAGAAAATGTAATGAAAATGCAGCTCTGCGCTCATTAGTGTAAATCAATGGACCCGATGACAACCAGCAATTTAAAGGTGTACTGCAGGTTTACATGTGACCATTAAAACCGCTGCTTCTCCTGCTAAATATAACCTTACTGACAATCTTTTATCTTCTGTTCTTGCTTCATGTCAGTTTAGTCCTTTCACAACAAGAGCAATTATGCAGAATTTACAAAAAGGAAAAGTGAGGAGAACAATGGTGACCCAACATCTATTTATAGTCAGAGCCGTCATTACATATCAGCTGGGCTTCGAGCCATAATTACCTTGAACTAATTCAACACTTTGATCCCTCAGAGGAATTAACATGTGCTGCCCTACAGCCTGTTTTTCTATCGGAGCCGTTTTGTCTGAGGTGCTGGTGACTTTCAGGAGCTATTAATTGTTAATATAGGAGTATATTGCAAGCTGTCAATTATTCTCAATAAGGTTTTCTTTTAGATGATGGGTGCAAATAGAATAATGCTTTATTAGCCTTTTGCAAAAAGAAGAATAATTTAGCTGCATGTGATTGTTTGAAGCTCACAGAGTATTTTACATGTTACATAATGCTCGTTTGACTTCTGGTGCAGGTACGCATGAAGATACAATCCTCATGCTTCTGTCAGCACGGAGCAACGATCAACGCCAGCAAATTAAGGCAGCGTACAAAAAAACCTACGGAAAGGTAAGCTGAGCCGCTGGGAACGAAACAGAGAGCTGATGACGACCGGCAGTCACACCGATGAATGGTTAGGGGACATGTCAGTGTCTCACTGTGTCCTCCTCCTCATTCGCCAACGTTCACAGAGAAATCTGCTAAAGTGCGCTTACTCGAGTTTATCTGTCTTTCTACCATCCCCTTATTATTGTTTTTCCTTAAAGACTGAGGCTTGGCAGTAATCTATATTTATATTATTGTCAACACAAACCGTCAAAAGACCAAAACAATGTTTCTGTCTGTCTCTCAATGCGAGTCACAGGAGCCCTTTTGTTTTTATTTTGCTTCTATTCCTTCTGTTCTTCTACTTATAAAGGACTTTTGCTTGTAATGTAGAACATCCTGCATTGTTGCATTGCTGCGTTTACTTAATAAGGGTGCAATATATGGGATTCATAGCATTAAAATGGCAATAAACAACTATTTGCTGTGTAAAGATATCGTGGCGTGATATCCACCTGAATGAAGATGTAATCCAAGCTTCTCCTTGCTTTGTTGACGTAGCCGGGCTGGTCGCGCATTCTTTTAGTGCATATTCGTGCATGTGAGGGTGTCCCACTGGTTAGCTCACGGCCACCGATCTGACTTTCTCCACCACCGGTGGCCTCGGCTTCACTAAGGTTTAAAAGTCATTCAGTCATCAAGTTTTTCTTTCATTAAGAATCAAAGAGCAAGAGTTGACACTGTCTATTAGAAGTCAACAGTCGCACAGGGAAACATTCATAAAAGAGGAAGCGGGAAGACCAATTTCTCACAGTCTCTGTGGACCAGAGTGCAGTATACAGAGCCGGGCATTTTTAACGCTCTCCTTCTCTTACTGTGAAGTTCTTTTATGACCACCTGTGGATTGAAAGCAGCAGGTTAATTTGATTTCTGTGGAGGTTATAGAAAAGCAAATGTAAGTGCACCCTGAAGTTTAAATAGATGAGCCACCTTGAGGTAAAAAGGTACATCAAAAGAATCACAAAGTATAGCTCCTGGTGTTTCTCTGAATATTGCAGTGTTTTATCAAATTTGCTTTCCAGAGGCTCTTCTATTACATGCTATAAAATGTGGTGATTGCAAGAGACAATAAACTGCTCGTCTGAAATGAGAACTGGTTGCAAAAATTAAAGAGAAAAATGTTTATGATATTGAAAATGATATTTTAACAGTCAGATATGTCTTATTTCTCTGCTACATTTTACTATTAGAGTGTGTCATTTCTGCTACTTTCACAAACCTTTTATGGGAATTTGATTTAAAATCCAGTTTTTATGTGCAAAGTGAGATGAATTATGTAATCTAGAAAAATAAAGATCTTCTGTTAGAGGGCTCACATGTTGAGCTATTAAAGAGATGAGTGTTTGACCGTATATATTGAACCGGCCAAGCACAGTAGATCCTAGGATCCCTTGGGTGTTTTGTGTGTACAGACACACACACACACACAGATGCTTTTACTCTTTTCACAGACTCTACTGGGGTCATACTCCCAGCAGCACCAGAATATGTCATTTATTGCATACAGAAATCAATAAAGTCATCTGAGAATATGTGCTGCTTGATTAGCTGGTAGTTTAAGGAACTATATACTGTGTATATATATATATATATATATTTATACATAGTATGTTTTTTTTTTCTGCGGGTACATTTCTCGTGATCATCCTCATTTCTCTGAAAATGTGGCCAATGCAGTGACATGTCACTTCATCTCCTTGACACAGGGAATGCTCTCTTTATATGTTCAAGCTTATTTGTAATAATTTACATAAATCTACATTTCTGGGAGCCCTAAAGTGTCCATGTTTCCTGTCACTATGCTGTTATGATATTCCTACTTTGCTGGTATCCAATATTTTTCACGCATTTTAAATTGACTATTTCTATGAGTGGAGCTAAAAGCACCACACAGCTCATTTGTTCTGTTTCTTTAATGTTTTACAGCATTTACGTTATGCAACATTAAGTTCAATACAAACACAATCAAAAATGTTTTTCCTTGCTCTATCATTAATCCTCTCTTCCCCACATCCAGGACCTGGTCAGCGCGCTGAAATCCGAGCTCGGTGGGCTGTTTGAGAATCTGATTGTGGCGTTGATGACCCCGCCCACCTCGTATGACGCTTCCCAACTGCACAAAGCTCTCAAGGTAACTAATGGACATGTTTCCTCAGATGCTCCACTTAATTGCAGGTCTTACATGCAAATGAGTTGAAACCCTCAGACGATGCGGTTTATTCAGGTATTTGTGCACAGATGTTCCAACAGTCATCTGAGCGATAGACTTGTTTAATGGCTCTCACTTCAGCTTGTCATAGCAGGAAAACAGTGCTGAAGGCTCCCTTCCATTAATGCCTTGCCAATAAACCAGCATGCATAATACCAGTGCACTGCCACGTAGATGGATCTCAGCCATTATTGACTTTCTCAGTTTCAACTGCAATCTTGAAATGTTCAAATGCCTGCCAGCAGAAAAGACTGCTTCATGTTGTTTTGCCATTTAAAAGATGTCTAAATGGTTTGTAGCCGTTTATGGTAAAACTACAGTACGTTACATTGCATTTAAAATGGCTGATAACTTGATATTTAGAATTACCCAGAGATGGAATGTAACTAAATACATTTACTCAAGTGCTGTACTCAAGTACAATTGAGGTCCTTTTTAGTATTTCCTTTTTCTGATACTTTTTACTTCAATTCACCACATTTCAGAGGCAGCAATGCGCTTCCATAAAAAACAACCTGCTGGAAGCATAGCACCATGTGAGCCAAGGACGCAAGCAGCACTTTGTGCTCAATAATGAAAATCACCTTCCATGTGGTATAATGTTCTCAGTGTTTCTGCTTTAAATGTCATCATGCAATATGGCCTTATTATCTTTGCGACTGCCTCTCATCACGTGTTTTGTCTCCACAGTGCAGGTTGTGACAGAACAGTGTTGTGTATTAGATGTCTCTTCTATCTACTGCTTCGTTAATGTGGCTCAAATGGATGACATGTCACACTCATGTAGACGCATTACATCTGAGCACACAAATTTATTGGTGCTGTAGGCTAGATATATTACCCAATTTATTTAATAGTTATATAAACGATTAATGTTTCAGATCTTATTTCTTTGAGGCATCACATACTTACCAACTGCTGCTTTTTATGCCATGCTGAAGGCCCATAAGGTCTGAAGGAAGGACAATATATTCAGCAAACTCCTGGATCCTCTTATAAGTTACAAATGGAAATATTTATTTTTTGTTCTCATTATTCTTTCATTGCATTTACTTTTTGTATTACCAGCACAAATGAAATGTTCAATCAAAGTGAAGGCAAAGCATTTAGGACTTGACCTTGACATTCCCATCACACCTGCTCCATTTGTTTGGCGTGTCAGACTTTTTTCTCGTGGGAGGTTAATTGCAGCAAAGAGAGGAGAATTGTCTTTAAGTCTTTCAACCGAGCGTATTCATTCTCTAATTGCATACTTCTTTAGTGTGTTGTGCTGACAAATTATGAAGTTTTTCTTCAAAGTTTGTTTTAATCACTAATATTGCTCTTTAACAAACATAAGACGGGATAATAAAACTAAATATTGCTCTGAGAAAATGCTGCCGCACAAATTTGTCTCTTATTGTGTTTGGTTCCCAGGGCGCCGGGACTGAGGATGACGTGCTGATTGAGATCCTGGCCTCCAGGACCGGCGAACAGATTAAAGATATCATCAAAGTGTACAAGAAAGGTGAGTCACTCAGCTGTGAAAGAGAGTGAGAGAGCCAAAAACAGATAAACATGTCGGCCGTGAATGTTAGTTAGACTGATGTTTTTCTGTGTTTTATTTATGAGAGGGTGAAATGTTAAAAATAATTTATTCTGTTTTATGGGATTAAAAAACTATCTGAACTGTTGCTTGTAGAAAAGCTTGACACGTTGTTTTTATTACTTACTTACTTATAGATTTCTAGTATCTATAGTATTTACTCCAGTGAGAAAAAATAATAGAGGACTTTTTGTGCACAAAGCCTGTTTACAGCATATGGTTTCCCACTGTTACATGGAGGAGTTCTGTCTTTGGGGCAATTAATATACTGTACTTATATTAACACCTGTTCCACTCAAATATGTCGCAGCAAGAATGTCTCTTAACATACCAGCTTCAAATTACAACAAACCACAATGCAAAATTGTATGTGGCAACAAGGGCCGGAGGCCAAGAGGCCGGTTTATTTGATCCGGATAAAAGAGAAGGCCACTCTGTCCGTAGGCCGACTAATCAGATCTGTGCTGCCGCAGAAGCTCCTGCAGAACGGAGGACGGCCCACTAGGGTCGATTGCAACCATTAGTGACTGTTGTGGACGGGAAGTGTAAGCAATCTTCTGCCCCTCTTCTCCTCTTTCCTCCAGAATTCAACGGAAAGCTGGAGAAAGATATCTGCGACGACACCTCAGGTCACTATCAGAAACTGCTGGTGATCCTCCTGCAGGTACAGAGAGCGGCTGCTGGAGAGACTCATGTTTTAGTAATGTTTCCTGATAGTGAGAGCCTCTGGTGGTGTCATTACACAGTCACGAGAGGTTTTGGTTTAGCAGCAGTTGATTTCTCAATTGTGTTTCAGTTTAGAGACAGAAATGTAATCTTCTTGGTTCTGGGTAATTTAGCAGATAATGTCATCTTCAGGGATTCCCTCAGTTGAGAGAAGCTCTGAGCTCATTGTCTTTCAGTTCACACTGACCTGATGTTTCCCTGCGTTTGTCCACCTGTGTGTCTGTCTCTCCGTTTGGTTTGTCATTCGTCCGGCTGTGAAGGGGAGCAGGGAGGTGGGAGTAGACGAGGAGAAGATAGAGAAAGACGCTAAGGTGAGGAACAAGAACACGAGAAGAACATGGGTAATAAAAACAAAACCCAGAGTAACTAAGAAAAAAAGTTCATTTACTTACTTACTTTAAGGTACTTAACTTGAGTAATTCCAATTTCTGGTACTTTATACTTCTACTCAGAGGCAAATGTTGTGCTTTTTACTCCACTACATTGACTTGATTACTTTAGTAACTACTTAATTTAACGATCCTGATTAACAATACAAAATATACTGTGTTGACGAATAAAATATGATGTATTATTATAGGTTAAATTAAGTAGGTAAAATAAGCTTCAACATTAAAGTAACGAACACATTAAAGCATCAATAATCCAATAATATAATAAACATTATTCTGAAATGGGCCATTGTGCACAATGAGTACTTTTTATGTTACTTCTACTTAAGTAAACAACAAAGTATTTCTACACTGTGGTATTACTACCAGCACATAACCCTCCCAGTCTGGTGGCTCCATTTTAAAAAAAAGGAAAATGCTACCGTGAGACCTTTTGAAGCTGCTGTACTTTCATTGTTTACAACATTCATTGTCTTTGAATGAATGTGGTAAGAGTTCAGTGATTATAAAATGCAACATACATATAGCTTCAAAAAAGATCCTGTGCAACCTTGTACAGTACACAACCTTTAAGCTGCAGATCAACTTACTGTAATTTTACTGTCTTCTTTTAAATGTCACCATGTTGAGGGTGGGATCATATTTGTGAGGCTGCTCTCCGAAGTGCAGCTGAAAGCCAAGACAGCTCAGATGAATAGTCAATAGGATAAATTCATTAAAGCATGTCAACCTCCGGGAATGGAGCATCTTGTTTCCTATTTGACCATTATGGTTCATTGATATTGAGCTGTGAATAGGGTTCTAATAATGGGAAACATTAAGGTACATGTATCTGAATGTAAAACTAATTATCAAGACACCAGTACTGCTTGACTCATGACAGCACCACAAAGATGGAAGAAGTACTCCAATCCTTTACTTCAGTTACGGTAGAAATACCACAGTCTGAAAAATACTCCCATTACAAGTCAACGTCCTGAATTAAAAATGTTACATAAGTAAAAGTACAGAAGTATCATCAGCAAAATGTACTTAAAAGATCAAAAGTAAAAGTACTCATGCAGAATGGCTCCTTTCACATTATTATTGATATTTTATTGTTAAGTTTTTTTCACCAACAAATACACGTAAGAACATTTAATGGAGACAATTTTAGATACATTGTACCTTAGATTAGTAGTATAGTACTGCATCATATCAAATAAGCATGTTATTTTTTTAAATCTCAAACCCAAGTAACTAAGTGTCCAATAAATATTTTCTCTCTGAACTGCAGAGGAGAAAAAAATATTAGGTAGCATAAAATGGAAGCAAATGTACTTACATTCCACTGGTCATCACATAAGTAGAAGTACACAATTGTTCCTAATCTAATTATTTGTATGAATTAATTGCTATTTCTCAATTTGCACAAATTAAAACTTCATCATCTGAACAACACATTCCAAACTTCCACAGATCTGCAGGTGAAAGGACCTGACATCCAGAATTTGTCTCTCATAACAAAGACAAATTGAGAAAAACAAAACGTTTCCGAGTTGTTTTGGCGCAACACAAGGTCCTGCGTCAGTGCTTTCATTTGTGCTCTTCCTGTGTTCAAATAAATCACCTCTACCCAAGGTTGGCTGTGACGTGCAAGTTTGCACGTACAAGTGTGTGTCTGCCATTACAGGACTTGTACGCTGCTGGTGAGGGCAAGTTTGGCACAGATGAGGAAAAATTCATCACAATTCTTGGCAACAGAAGCGCAGAGCATCTCAGAAAAGGTGAGCTGGTTTGTGCCAGGCTGCTTAAAGGTTATGTGCAGATGTGTGATTAGTTAGTCAACTGCTGAAGAGGGCCAGATCAAAAGTTGCAAACAACAACATACCATCAGCCTCCTCTCGTGCTATTCTTTATTCTTTTGCATAAATAATTCAGACAGCATTTATAGGGGTTAGTTACTGTTTCAATAAATGTTAGAATGAGCAGTATGAGTGACTTATTCTGACAAATGCATCAGTGACAAAAACGTCTCAGGGAGAAGAGTACATCCTGGCATTTCAATTGTTATTTTCACACAAAGAATAAAGAAGGAGAGGCCAATTTGTCCCAAGTGAACAACACAAAACTCAGACACACAAGGTGAGAGCTTGACAAAAAAAAAAAGAGTTTGCAGGGTTTATTGGTGTGATCAACAACAACCACAAGCCCGCCGGCAGCAGTCCAAAAATGTCTCGCTGCAACAAACAGACGTCAGAGAGAAAATTGGTGAGACTTGTTCAAGCTGGTTAGTGAGTCAGTGGCACCACTCACTGGAAACTTAAAGTGGGTGGACTCGAGCAGCAAGAAACAGCAGCAATGAGCGACCACTGGAACAACATTGAGTTTATGCAACTGGAACCATAATGATAAACTTATTTCATATGGTTTCTTTCAAAACAGACGTTACAAAGTGTTTTACGTGGGAAGAACAAAATAATAGAATGTAGTACTGTAATCAAAGCTAGGGTTGAAAATCTCTGTACATCTCAAAAGAAATCAATGAATCTAATGCTTTGACAAAAATCAGACATCAGTGGTCATTGCGCATCGCCAGAGTCTTCCACAAGCTGCTAGCTTGTGGGTACTAACAACAGCCATGTTCGTTGCGTACGTTCATAATAGCTTTAGGCGAGTGGCTTCGGAGGGAGGCCTGAAGAGACGAGCTGTCAGAGTTGCAGACTTGGAACCTTTCTTGCAAGATTTAGTGACTTTTGGAGCTGGTGCTGCACCTTACCTTCATTGGAAAAGAGTTTTTCAGTTGTATGATTTATAAAATCTTGTGTATTCTTGCTGGTTTCTCCAGATTACCAACCCCATCTTTAAATAGATACAAATACAGAGAATTAAACATCTCATACTTATTCTATTGTATCTTATTCTCTTAATTTGACTGTGATGCGACCGTCACATATTTTGTGGACCCAATCCTCCAACCTGACCTCTTCTTACTTAAGATATTTTACCACAGTATAACCACATCATGATATTTCTGCCTGGAGAGAACACTAATTACTCTCCAGACCATACGAGCTGTTGTATGAGGATGCGTTGGTCGGGAATGCATTAGCGTAGGTTGTGGTGAGAGCCGTCTCTCTTTAGCATTCGCTCAAACATGACCTCGTCATCTCAAGGTGGTTGACTCTAATGGGCTATCTCTGAATATTCACTCAATAGCGCTTGTTTAATATATAGTGGAATGGATTGTTTCAGGCGCCAGTAGACCACTTAAATAAGCCTCACATACATGTTTTATTCATCCATTCATATTATGTGTGACGCACACGTATCCAAGTCGTCTTGATCAAGTTGTGGCAGTAATGTCCAAACGACTACGGCAGTTTTCAAAATCCCCCGTCAATTCATTTTGGTAACATTTGCACTTGAGCTATTGAAGTGTCCATCATTAAGTGTTATCAGTCATTTTGGGTGATAATGTTGTGCCTAATAAAGTGGATTAATTACAATACTATAGATCAATAAATGCAAAATTCAATGCAATAAATCTGTCAAAATGTCCTGTTCACATAATGTCAAGTCAAACTGGTCCTTTGGACTTTTAAATGCGTATAGGGTTTATTTTACATTTAAATGTCGCTGTTATTGTTTTGTTCTCTGCAGCGTTTAATGCCTACAAGAAGCTCTCTGGCTCTGAAATAGAGGACAGCATTGAAGGAGAGACCACTGGGAATTTGGAGAACCTCCTGTTGGCTGTTGGTAAGTGTGATTTATCAGAATGACACTTGAGTGATCCCAAACAAAAGGAGGCAAAGAATGGGGCTTTCCCCCCCTGTTAGTGGTGTCCACATCAACAGTGCTTCTGCTGCCAGCCCTTCTCTCCACATGGAGTTTAACCATCAGGATGAACAGCATGTTTCATTTCATTTCATTATAATTTCATTCATCTTTTTTTTTTCTATTCTGTTTTATTTGCTATTAATTTAGGGAGCCGTGCAAGTCACGCGTGAGAATGAAATACAGCAAAAGATAAAACGTCAGCAGTAGAAATCAATGCCAATACCATGTCAGATTAAAATGAAAGAAATTAAACCTTGACATTATTGGCTTTTTGTCTCCTCAGTGAAATGTGCCCGGAGTGTCCCACAGTTTTTTGCTGAAGGCCTGTATAAGTCTATGAGGGTAGGTGTCCGTGCTTTACAGTATCATGTTCTTCATACCTCCAATGCTTAAGAGTGTTTTACAGTATCACAAAATGAGACTTTCATTACTGTCTAATAGAATGTGTTTAATTTAATTGGTGCCTTGCAGTTCAACAAGCCTCGAGGAAGTCAGAGAGTCAAGAAATATTCTCCATTAAAACCACAACTTGTCGGTTTTTTTCACTTGAATTGAGCACATTAGATACAAAGTGTTAATTAGTGAGCTTTAGATGTGCTGGAATTCAGATGTGTTTTTTTTAACATGAGCTGTTTCCCCCTGTGTCTGAACTGTTTAAAGAACCAAATGTGGTTGTGCATGTTTTAGAAATCAGACACACTTTATATCACAGCTATCTACAGTGGGTACGGAAAGTATTCAGACCCCTTTAAATTTTTCACTCTTTGTTTCATTGCAGCAGTGATATTTCAGTTTTTCTTTTTTAATAAATTTGCAAAAATTTCTACATTTCTGTTTTTTTCTGTCAAGATGGGGTGCTGAGTGTACATTAATGAGAAATAAAATGAACTTTTTTGATTTTAGCAAATGGCTGCAATGAAAGAAAGAGTGAAAAATTTAAAGGGGTCTGAATACTTTCCGTACCCACTGTATATACAATCACTGCATAATGTGTTTTAGATGTATTTTTCCGACTGGATTCAATTAATTCATACATTATGAAAATCAATTGGCAGACTCTTAAAACGTATTTGAGACATAATCAGTTGCAACGCTTGTCAAGTCTGCATTAATTAGTGTGGTAATGCAGTTTAAATGAATAGTTCAACAGACTGGAAAAGATTGGTACCACTCTCTTAATTGTATGGTAAAGATAAAGCTACAGCCAGCAGCCAGTTAGCTTAGCATAAAGCTGAAAACGGGGAAGCAGCTAACCTGACTCTGTCCGAAGGTAATCAAATCGACCTGTTAATGGAATCAAGTTTCTCAAATAACACTCGGCAAGAAAATGATCAAGCACAAGTTGTGATGAATCACTCTACATATTTAAAGCAGGATTTAAAGCGTGCTAATTGATTTTCAAATCTAAATTTGTACAGCATGCATTTGAAAACGATTTGCAGAAATACATACATGATTTTTGCAGTTATGCAGCAGCTTTGCAGTTTAAAATGCAGCATCTGAAACTAGTAAAAAGAGAGGTGTTTTACATTTTCTTCCACTAAAGAGCTGGTTGGAGATGTTGTTTTCTACACTATCAACTGCAGCTGCTAAATTTGGTTTGTTGTTGTGTTTAGCGTGCTGGAACCGATGACAGCACCCTAATGAGGATAATGGTGTCGAGGAGCGAGGTGGACATGTTGGACATCAGAGCCAGCTTCAAAAAGACTTATGAAGCGTCTCTGTACGACACGATCCAGGTACTCAAACACAGAGTTATTAAAAACCTTTTCAGTCTGTCTGTTTCTTTAATGACATGCACTAAATAATCCAATCCTTCTGAAGAAAATAAATTTGCTGTAATTCTCATCACAGTTTCCCCCCTGATGCTCTAAACTCATCTATTCCTCTGCATGCTTTAAAACACCAGCTGGGTGTACTACGGTTATGCTGCTAATACACTATCGTGTCAGCGCAGTGATGGAGTAGAGATTAGTGATTTACTTTAAATGCCTTGTTCAGCGTGACGAGACGGACACGAGATGATGCTTCTCTGCTTTTCACACAAGCCGAAGTGAATTAGTCTATTCTCCGGGGGGCCAGATGTTCCTGCAGTGAAGAGATGTTGACATCCTCCTGTAGAAAAGGCCAATATTGAATAGATGAATAGTTATTTTTGTATTTTATTATAGCAATTATTAATGCAACAATGGCTTTGGAAGTGCTATTTTTCCCTGTGAAGCCATTTCACATCAGTTTTTTTAACTTTTCATGTTCATGTAGCTGATATTTTGACCTGTCAGCCACAAGTGTAACTAATAACATTAATTATGGCTGCACTCAATTTACAGGTATTTATATATTTCCATGGCCATAATGGTTTACATGCCATGGCTTACTGGCTCTTTGAAATGAGCCAGAGCCATAGTTAATGTCATTAGTTTCACCTGCCAAAAGTCTGTCATTCATGGGAATTGAATCCAGATTTATTACAGATTGATGGGCTGGATTGTTGATGCTGCTACTGAAAAGAGGTCTGCTTTGAAAACAGTCTATTGTTTTCACTGCTTCCTGCCTCCTCAGCCTTCAACCAATCAAACCCTTCAGGCTAATTAGCACACTTAACAACTGCCAGCTACATTCTGTTACAGCTAAGAGAAAGAAACAACTCGTGTTTTTATTCATATGCTTAATTTCATATTATTCACATCAAAATTACCAGCTACCGAGTGGGAAAAACTGTTCACATCGTGAAATTCAGAGCCTTGACTGAGGACATCTGACAGCTAGTGTTTGCTAACTCCCATTTAGCGAAAATGAACTTCTGTCTAGTGGTGAAATGGCTGCAGTGCCTGCGTAGCAGTTACATCTAAATCAAAACTAAACAAAACATATTAGTATCATAAACATTTGTTTGCCTCAGAGATTATTTTCTGCAATAATCTCAAATCCATTGGATAAAATCCCATTGGCTGTGAAATCAAGGGAACCAGTGTGATGCTAGCTTCTGGGGAAAAGATGTCATCCCTGCAGCACCTTATTTAAAATAATCTACACACTGTTTTAACACGGTATCTATTCTCCCTCCAGCGGCGGTAACCATTTTTAAATTATCTGTTTTTTTAACATTTTGCTGACATCGTGTGCATTAGAGTTTGATTCACTGCGATGTTTTTGAATTACAATTCTGTACAAGATGCTATTATTAACAGTTAAGTTAAGACTTTGATATCAAGGGGCTGCAGATGAAAACCCACTATTGGGAGGAATTCATGAATAATGTTGATTAATGCACATTGTTACTGATAGATAAATTAATAGATAGAGTTAGTAATAAAGTAAAGTAAAAAAATCTCAGCTCACAACCACAAAGCATGGTTTCACAGCCTTGTTGAGCTTGTCTCTGCACCGCATGTATTTACTGTAGCAGGTAGTCGACAAATCCAGAATACTTACTTCACGCTATTTTATACAATTATGTGGATCTCGCTAGCGTGAGCTAGTTAGCAAAAGTTTGGTAGCATTTGGTGAGCCTGCTAATAGAGGCTGAGGACATGTGATCGACTGAAGGGTGAGGGTGTGGAGATTCGTGACAACATCACATGACAATCATTTGGCAGACAAAAGCAACAAAGACAATGCAGAGCAGTTTGAGGTTCGGTGCCTTGCTCAAGGACACTTTTGGGGGGGGGGGGGGGGGGGCAATCCAACCAGCCGAGCTACAACCGCCCACATGCACAAAACGAGACAGTGTGACATTCATTGGAAAAAATACCAATAGAGCATTTTGAAATTAGAACATATCTACAATGGAAAATAACTTAAGTGCCTTAAAGCTCAAAATAGGTTCTGATAATCGATCCAGAGTTTATTTAGCGAGTGAAGAGAAACCTTCTGAGTTTTATAAGATGGATAAAATAACTCTGCGTCTGTTGTTTTTTGCAGGAGGACACAACTGGAGACTACCAGAAGGCTTTACTCTACCTCTGTGGTGGGAATGATTAATGCTGTTTTATGATGTGTTTTGCAGCCTGAATGATGAGTCATCATCATCATGCTCAGTGTTGCCAGATCGGATTGACAGTTTCCAGGCCAATCACAGTTTATAATCTGCCCTGTTCAGTAGAAACCATGCAGCCCGAATCATGAGCCCCGCCAGCATTACATACATGTGCAATGGGAAACAAGGATAAGCATACAAAGCTTCATATCTGCATCAAATAACCAAAGGTAAAATGTTGGATAAGAAGTCTATCGCAACCCACAAAGAGTGCAGTTTAAAAAACAAAAACACAAACTGCCATAATTTAAATGATGATGACGTCAGGGTAAGTACATCCTTCATTATCTCTTACGATAATTGAATACAAAATCCATATTTCATCCACCAGCTCAATGCTATTTCTCAAGTTTTCAAGTTATTTAAAAGTTGCCAAATTGGGCGGAAACCAGCCCAATCTGGCAACACTGACCATGCTGCTACATGCGTGTGAGATGAGCTTATTGATCTGGAGTTGTTGATTCTTTCTGACTTTTGCTTTTTATTGACTGAATTTGTGTGAATAACTCACCTGTCCTTTTGATATACCTCTACATTAACAGCATCGACTTCAAAGATATTTAATATTTGTTTCCTATTAGACGTTATTTAAACAGCTCAATAGTGAGTGAAGGTGCCGTTTTTATTTTATTGTAGACAACAATGGTGGCGATGTTTGAATTAATTACGCTTTTGGTTATTTTTTAAACACTTCATTTGTGTTTGCCGTGGCTCTGTTGTTATGTTAGCAGTTGTCTGTCGTGCTCACATGTATTGAAATGCAACATAGAAAAAACATCACCCGCTGCTGAATTATTAAAGCCTACATGTCGACAGCTCTCCTGCTCTCATTAATTACAAATGAACAGCTGATCCCGACTTCAATTACCATGCGCCTGTCAGTGATCAATAAGTAATGGGACACTATTAGACATTTGTTGACTCATATGAAGACATCTATAGCTTCCGTGTCTTTCTGCATGAACTGGCTTGATGTCACACTAATTGCGTCTTTAGATCAATAGATGGGAGATGACCTCACTTTGCTGGAGTTGCACCACAGGGCGGCAGCAAAGTTTAAAATGAGCTCACTGTTTCTCTACAGTCACAGGGACTTAATATATTCACAGCATTTATGGCTCATTTACTTTGAGGATCATATATCTTTTGTAGTGACTTTGTATTTATTTATCTTCTTTTATTTGTCTTTGTTTTGTCTTTGTTCTGTTTTGTATGCACGTCCATGTGCTTCAGCACGTCCAGATACATTTTATGTCTTGAAAACTTTCCATCTGAACTAGACTTTAATACAATGTTCTGAGTTTGAGAAGTGCTTGTCCTCACAGCGGGGGTTTGCAGTTATATGAACGCATCAAAGTGTCGCTGGGATTGAAGACATTAAGATATCACTTTATTTTCATCTCTGTGATTCCAGTGGGATGCATAAACTGCACCAGTTTCTTCAGATTTTTAAAGCTAAATTCAAGACAGAGTGGTGTTTGAGTGAGAACAGTCTTTTTATGCGTATAGAAGTCTGAGCTCGGCTCCATACATTCATCCTAAAAATCTAAAATAAACCTGAGTCAGTATCCCGGTTGACAAGCCTCTCCTCGTGTTCATCAAATCTCCGTCTGCCAGATGTGACCTATTCAAAAACGCCTGAAGGTTGAAGTTGTAAAATGTGTTCATGTATTGGCATGCTTTCCTCCAGAGGCTCATGCTCTCTCTGCAGACGTGTCCAATTCTACTGCAAAACGACTTTACTCAAATTGATGTTACCTTATAGCTGTCTGAGCTTTTCATTGCAGTTAATCTTATATATTATTTTGTTTCAGATGTCTTAAGATAAGAGTGTTTTGCAGATAAATATATTTATTGATTGTAGAATGTGAAGATGAAGTTCAACCAATCCAAACAAACAGAAGTACTGTTCAACCGCAAAATAAACAATGAAAAGTACTTTAATGTCTTCAACCAAAATTACAACACAATAAAAACAGAGAGAAAAATTAAACATAAAGTAAAAACTTACATATTAACGTTATCGCACGCTTTAAACATGTCTATCTTTAATGGACTTAAAAAAAATCCATACATTGATACAAAAAAACTCATGAATATTGGTTAAGTATTGGAAAGTTTAAATTTATGTGGCATTCATGCAATTAAAATGAGGTGCAGTATTGCCTGCTGTAGCAGTCCTCGAATTTAAATGAGGTAAACCAGCTGAGTTGAGTTTGAATGCCCCCTTATTGGACACAACCGCAAATAACAACACAAACTGTATGATTTTATGCTCCTGTTTATTTTTTTTAAATGGATGCAATAGCTAAGATCTAAACCAAACTATAATACAAAATAATTATATGTCTCCAGTTTTGGGTGGTTGGTACTTCCTGACCAAAGATTTCAGGTCAATCCCTGCTCTAAAGTTGCTCACTCTTTTCTGTGTTGAAAGTGTGACTCTGCCAGCTTTAGTCCAGTTTATGTCGAGTCCTGGTGGATGCTGGTTTCTTGCTTGGTCCAGACCTGCGACCAGCACATGCTAATCAGTCTCATTTCACACTAACAATGTAATATTTGTGGCGTTTCATTAATTCCCTTCAGGACTTTGTATTCTTGACTCCACCGAGGTGAAAGCTCTTTAAATGCCCAGGCATTCATAGGAGTGTGTAAGCCTGGTTTTACACTGGCGCGCACACACACACACACACACACACAAATCTCCTTAGAGTCGATAGTAAACTTTTAGTTTGACCAAGGCAAGGCCCACGTCTCTCAGCCAATCAGGAGCCACAGGCAGTCAGGCCACCTGTAAATCCACAACACCCACAGTCCACTCAGGAAGGATGCTTTGTCTCGGCCTATAATAGGATATGAAGGGTTTTAACCAGCATGAAGTGCCAAACCTGAAAGAATAGCCAACAACGTAGAGCGACGCTGAGAGTCACTGACAGTGTTGATCCTCCAGTCCTGCATACTGCCCATGTTGACAGCAATATGTCTTTTCCACTCCAGTGTCTCTAGGAATTGTATCCAAATTGGACAATTTCACACATCATGATTTATGTCCAATGCCAGAAGTAGTGTGCCCTCGATAAAACAAGAGGGAAACTACATTATTGGAAGTCTGGTGGTGTGGAAAGCCCAGGAAACTAAACACATTTTAAATTGACCTCTTTAGTCATGTGTGTCTATTTCACATGTTTTTGTCCTACTGGGCTTTCCTTGGAGTGGTGGGTGAAGTACACCACAGCAGTTTTATGTTGGAGACCAGAGTTTGTGACTCATCACAAACCTGCAATTAAAGTTTTATCTTTTATAATCGATCACTATGAAGCCATTAAATATATACATGTGTACAGTGATTATACTATGGGGATTTATCTGTGTTATATCATATCAACATCATTACAGACACATTTCGGAGCAGTTCAAGTGCTTATTTTAGCTCTTGTGGCACAATACAACATGTAAAGGAATTTGTGTTGCTGAAAAAATGGAGGGGGATAGTCAGATTACTATAATAAAAACAGATTTTAGATACAGCACAGTATGTAAAATCTAAATTATTTTGGTTACAACTGTTATTGAATATGTTCTTCTCCATTACCTGAAATTGCTGCACCTGTATTATAACTCTATTGTTCTGAGGATTTAATTAAATCACAATGCACTTAACAACACAGTCACTCTTTATGCTGGACGCCTTCATCCAAGTGTGCTCCAGTAGCACAATGCAGGAGTAGTCCAATGGCAAAAAGTGGCAAAAATAATTATATAATTTTATATTTGGTTTTAAATATGCTTCTCTTGAGAGGCCGCTGTACTGACAAGGGCCCCCGAATGTGGGAAACTATAATGCGCATGCGCAGGGCTGATTGACTCCCGCCCCCGCTGCAATCTGATTGGCTGTTTGACAAGTATTGTCATTTAAACCATGCGTGACACGTGTGACCATGAATGAAACAGATGATCTTCTACAGCACACATTTTAAAAGTCTGTTTTTTTAGAATTATGTGAGATTAAACATCTCGGTGGGATATTGTTATAAACCAAATTGTTGGTAAAAATAACTACATTTAACATGTAGCGGTTCTTGGCTCAGAGAGGACGTTTTTTCTTCCCGTATGTGTTAATCGGAGGAGATGGTACCTGGTCAAGAACAGGCTTTTTGTGATCTCAAGCATCTTTCCCGAGAGGATTAACAAACATGAAAGCAGCAGGACAACAACGCGTAGCATTGGTCCTGCTCTGCAGAGCTAACGTCACTCAAACTGAGCAGAAACGTCACGAGGACAGGTATGTGCTCACCTGGATTATTATCATCCGTGTTAAACTGTGTAGGAAATGTGAAACAGCGCATTATTAACATAACAAATAGGTAAACTGTATAATTGTGTGATTTTGCATCTGTCCAAAGTTGTTTGGACAGTATTATTCCCTCACTGGGACATGATGCAGCATACTGTTGGACAGCAGTTCATTCTGTGTCTTTTTATTCAACATAACGTTACTTTTTATTCGGAGAAAGCAGAATGTGTCACCACAGAACAGCTCAGAGTCATTAAAGTGCTTTCTGAAACGGATCTAGTTAAAGCAGAGGCATTAACATAACTGTATATCGGAATATATCAACTAAAGCTACTTTAGTACAGTTGTACAATGATGTATTTATTCACATGTCCTTAGTAATATTTATATTTCGTGGGTTGTTGCATTTGAAAGGACAGTTGGTGCCTAATGTGAAACTACTTTCAACAGCTTTCAACACTGTCAATAGGTTATTTAATCAAATTATTACACAAAGTTGTTTATTTAATAGGTGATTTTCTGTCACATTTAAAGTGGGAGTTGCTTTTACTGAGCGTCTGCTTTGCATCACATTTCTGAAGCTGCTTTTCTTGAGCAGTTGCTGTTTCAGAATCTTGAAAGAGAAACTCCTCCCTAAATGTACTTCTATATTCACTGCATTCCTGCAGTTATTCTGTGCACTGCCCTCTAATTTACTTCTTTTGTTGCCATTTCCTACATGGCCCAGAATGCAACCTGCTGAGCATCTGTGGATTTGATGGATTTCAGCTGTGGGTAAATGCGTTATGTTGCAGCAGGAGATGGAGCTGAAATAGCCATCAAGGAAAATGAGAGTCGTTTGCCTTTCTCAGATCCCAGCATGATGTGTTCTGGTCTGTTGGAGCTGCTGTGGTGGAGAAAGTCGTGTCTGCCTCTTGTAAAAATCTGGATTGCTGAACGTTGGTACTGACGCATCATGTGTGATGCTGAGGATTCATCTAAATCCTGATGTGATATCACGTCACAAATTGTCAAAATATAGATGAGCTTTATTGTGAAGGGGCTGATTGACTTTTTTTCTGTGTGAGCCCTCAGGTCAATAACAAGTCGATGGAAAAAATAAGATTTCGTCAAACACAAATAACTGATACTAGGGACTCTTTCTCAGTGAGTGTAGAAATAACCCTGTAAAGTGCATTAACTGTATTTAAGTACAGTTTTGAAGTACTTCTGCTACTTGTAATTGAATATAATGTATTTTGGACTTCACCACATGTATCTAAGAGCAATAGTTGCTCTAAGACTTTAAATGCTAAACATAGGATCCTTTTATATAATTTGATCCAATGTTGCATATTAATCTACCAAAAGTATGAAGTAGTTAAAATTAGCTCCACCTTGACCAACGGCAAGGTGGAGGTATACAATAGTATAACACTGACACTAGCCTTATTATGAGTACTTTTACTTTTGATACTGTAAGTACATTTTGTTGCTGTTACTAAAGGAACATTTTGAATGCACGACTTTTGCTTGTAATGGAGTGTTTTTATACTGTAGTATTTCTACTTTTACTTAAGTAAATTATCTCATTTCGCCACTGAACATTAGTGACATCAACTTGGGGAAACTCTGCAACTATACCAGCTATTATTGATTTAATATCATGTAAAACAATTGTATGAAATGCAGTGGAAAGGTCTTATGATCCTGATACAAAACGCCAAACACAATGTATCTTGGGTTTAATCTGGCAAACATCCTTTGTTGAACAAGACCCCGCTGCCTTTTCGACTTTGGTTTTTGCAAGTTGAGCTTGTGTGAATTCAGAGGCTTGTCAGAGCCAAAGTATGCAGGCCAAGGCTTTCTACAAATTACACTCCCTCTGGTTAAATTACTGTGTCAATACCCAACATGCTCGAACTGCTAATCTGCCAGCGAATACCTTCAGCAGGACTGTGCACACACATTTAGGAAAAGACAAAAGAGCTTAGACATTAACGACAAGACAGGGTTCTCTTGTTCAAGCGGGTTTTTAGTCATCAGCCCAGTAAATGCCTCCCAAATTGACAAATCGAACATTAAAGAATAGATAGAAAAAGTGTTAGTTTAGGGTTAGAATCATATAAGGATGTGGAGAAATACATCTTTAAATAATCTATAATAAGATAAGTATTGATGTTACTGCATAGAGAGCTGAATTCATTATTTTAGAAATTCACTTTTTCTGTCTCAGCAATCATCATCGTGCACCATAGTGAAAAAGAATGTGCAAAAACTCGACCAGGAGTCGTTGCAGTGCTCCTCAGCCAGCTTCTTGTTACCAGGCTGACAGGATTTGACAGCTCTGGGTGCTGAAGGTGTTGGAGTCTCCCTCTGATCATCATGGAGTCTGAAATGAGCCTCTCTGGCAGCTCCTCTGCACACACCCGCCCTGACCAACGCACGGCTGTCCTGGCACAAACTCTTCTGCTTCTTCAGCGCCCTGGCCACTTGCTTCCAGTACAGTTTGACGTTGGAGGCATACTGGTGACAGACAGCCGGTCTGGCGACATATTCACAGCTGAAGCTCCTGTCCCCCTTCTTGCAGGTGACACCCAGGGTGAAGATGTCCTCGCCCGTTGCTGCCCAGGTGCACGAGGACTTGTCTTTGGTGACCATTCGGCCCTTGAGGGGCTGTGCAGGGACGGCTTTGGACTGGCGGCCGACCCTCGGCCCCGCCTTGGCTTTGTGTTGTCCTCTGTCCACCCCTCTTCCCCGCCGTCCGTGGCTCTTCTGGCAGCTGCTCAACATCAGCTGATGGGAAATGCAAGCCAAGACCAGCAGGATAGCGACATTGGTGAGGAGAGCCATGAAGGCAGCACAAAACACCCTGCAGGAGGAGAGATTAGGATTTAGATGCATGACATTCAATCCCTTTCATTTCCCTTCTTACAAAGAATCATTGAAATTCCCTATTAGACCTATATTTTAGACACAAATGACTTCTTAGAATAGCATCTTTTAAGGCAAGGTGCTCCACTTTAAGATGTATACAAGATATAAAAGAAACACAAGACAATATTGAAGCGACATAAATTGGATTTGAAAAGAGTTAAATTAAATAAGATAAACGTAAGCTACAAAGGAATACGTCAGAATAAAAAGAGGACTAAAAAGTTACAGTGGATTGAGAGATATGAATAAATATCCCTACTTCATCTAAACATGGCGGTGGCAAATAAAGTTTAGTTTAAAAGACAGCCTTGGATGAAACAATCTGAATAAAGGTTGACATGAATATAGCGATGGCATAGAAAGTAGATAAAAATAACAATACTACAATATGAGTGCAGACACACTCCTTTATAGTCGCATAATAGTGATTTAACTGGAAAACCATGATGAATTTAATTAGTCAAGTACCATACAGGGCATTTGAACTAACTGTAGGAATTGTAGTAATATATAAGGCAGTAAGTAGCAGCCACACACACACACACACACACACACACTATAAGCCCTAATGCTATATTGATTCCAAAGTGATCCGTAATCCGGATCATTACAGACTGAGCCCAGATGAAACGGAGATGACTTACCTGAAGTCTTCAGAGTAAACTTCAGTGTTCAGTCCCGACACGTGAGAGCTGAGAGTCTCCTTTACTGCACCTGCAGTTACAGTACGCTGCTGCAGAATGAGCCCTCCCCTTCACACACACACACCTACACACACACACACACGCACACTGCATGATTGGACGGCTTACAAAGTTTGTTGAGTTCATATTAGTCAGCCAGTCAAATGATCGTCTTGTAGAGATATTTTGAGTTAAATTTCTGCAGTTGAAATAATTATTGTTATTAATTAATGAAATTATTCAGGTTAAATCAGATGAAATAAAGTATTCAGAATCTGCTCAACAGTGAGCAAATTGAGATGAAGACACTTTTAAAAAGGACAAACATAGACTACTCTTCCTCACCGTTTCGTGCACTTTCACAACTATGTTCTCTCTGTTTTAGTTGGTCGCCAGAACTTTTAAATTAAGCAAGGGGCAAATACTTCAAACAGTTTTTGTTGAAACTTGTGAACACCAGATTGAGATATCAGACTGAAAATAGTCTGTTTTGGTAGATAGTGCTGCCTGCTATAAGAAGTCCCACCTGCTTTTATGATAACTTCACTTTTAAGGCATTCGTTTGACACAAATTCTTACAACTCTTAGCATTTCAAACCTTCACATCACCAACTGTTAGTACGGTGTGCCAAAGATAAAATGACTGAAAGTATCTTGAAACAAGCCAGACGTCCCTGATTGAACTTGGCCTGTTTAATTTAAGCAACAGTGACACTTAATGGTCAAATGCAGTTTAGCAGGTGATTCCACTATTTATTGATGAGCATGATGAGGATAAATATAATAAATATTGACAGTCGTTTTCAGTATTGCTGCTCTTTCGCTGTAAAATAGCACCTAACATTTTTGCATGATTTTTGTAGTTTTTCATCGAGACGGAGAAATAAAATCAAGCTTATCAACACAGAATAATTGAGAATAATGTTTATTTCTTTAATAAAATCATTTTCACATTCATTATATCTTTCTATCAAATACACCAGTACATAAATGACTGCCTTTTTCACACAGTAATATTAAGTGATGCAAGTAGATTATATACAAGTAAACAATATATAATTACAAATACGTGGCCAGTGAGTTATCTGTGTACTCTTCCCACTCCCATATATTGTTGAACAGGTTTGTGCAGCGGCAGAAACATTCTCACTAGTTAAAGTAGTGTTTGTACCATTTCATACATGTGTTTCACAGCCTGCTCTGTGAGCCATTTAGTTTGTTCTTACACAGTTAAGATGGATAGAGTTTTTCTAAGGCGTGACATTTGGAGGATTGCGCGCAGGTTCACAGAGAAATCCATCTTCGTATGGTCACAGCAGTAGCATCTCTTCCCCTGAAGAGAGTGCTGCAGTTCTTCTATCTCTTCTACCACATGAACAAACTGCTGGTCTGGAATATCCCTCCAAGGGCCGTTTTAATCAGATATCCGACATTATCATCATCAGAATTGTAAATCTGTGAACAGAGCAGAGGCAGAAATGCATATACAGTTGTAATTTATGTGCATTAGTTATATTTTGAGCAAGTAAAAGACAAAAGTTTGAATTTTGCGCACAAACGCTGGAGGCAAACTAGATTTAAATATACATGATTTATCTTTCAACCAGCGTACTCTTAGATTAGTCCTGAAACAACACAATAAAAGCTGTGTGTTAATGAAGAGGCACCGTTCTGTAGCTCACCTCCCGCGTTAGTGCCGAACGAAACCGATGAAGTAGGAGCAGATGCCTTGAAGTGACCTCCAGCAGTACTGCTGAGCCATCCTCTTAGCGTTGCTCTCCACGGGGGTGGTTGCTGGTGGCGGACTGGCTCTCGGTGTGGGCTGCATTCGTGGCGGGACTCCAACGGTTAGCCTCGCAGAACCGGGTCTCGTGGGCGAAGGACGAGGCCTCGTGGGTGAAGGTCTGCCGGGCTGTGCGGCCGGTCTCATCCGAGCTGAAGCCTCTGCCACCGACCGGGGGAAGGAAGCGCCCGAGAAGACCATCTGAGACTCGTCGGTCGCCTTCCTGCACATGTGAGGTTTGATCTGCCTCTGCGCCAGGCAGGCGTTGTGGAGCTTTCTGAGGCCCCACATCATCTGGACGAAGTAGTGACGAGGGTTTTTGTTGTAGGGGCTGCAGGTGTGCGGCTTGCCCACGTATTCGCACCAGTAGGAGCGCTTGCTGCTCCGGCACGACAGCTTCAGCCGGGTGTATTCCCCTTGACCGGTGATGATCATGGTGCACGCGTCCTTGGCCTGGGTTTTGAATTTGATGGGATCGTCCCAGATGTTTTGTCTCCTGTCGCTCTGGGCCTCGGCCGACCAAAGGCAGCAGGCGAGCAGAAGCATCAGAGCGCTTTCCTGGGTCCACATGGTGTCGGATGGATGCTGAGTGTCGGAGGTGGAGAGTTGGACTGCTCAAGCTGAGGGTCCCTCCTGCTATTTATTGTCTGAGCGGACAAAGAAGGAGTTTGTGGTCCTTCCTTCGGGAGGAGGAGAGCAGCGACTACATCATTTATAGCCGTCTGGAGAAGGCTAGAAGGGCCTCGTGAGATGTTTACTGTGATGCTCGTGTTTATCCAGCTGCTACGCAATGAGTGTACGAACTGTCGCACCCAAAGAAGAACAAAATAATGTCAATTGCATCTTCTTGAACATTTTCTATCGCTTTCTGTCCCCAGAGGGCTTTTTGCAATCATGCAAACATAATTTTTTTTATAATTATCTTGTGTCTGTCGAGTAGATCTCAATTAAAGAGAAACACGGCATGTCTGGGATTACACTCGCGTAAAAGAGCCTTCTGAAGCCCTCAAGTTCTCGCTTGTTTTCAAAAGGCAGTTGTAGCTCACAACCATGCAGTAGCATCATTTCCCTCCCAAATATAAACACGATCACACTGCACAACCACAAAGAAACTCACACATGGAACACTGAGCTCAAGGATTTGTGCCAAATAAGAAAGAACAAGAGATGTCTGTATAAGATGAAAGGAAAAAAGGTCCCATTGTGATTAATGTGGGAAATGTAGTCAACACGTCCGGAAGAGATTTAGCTTCACTGTTTACAGTGGAAAGAATTGCAGGAATATACAATACATTTAAACACAAATGTTGAATTTCTTTAAAAAGCAAAGTTTTCAAAATGTATTCAGTAGAATATACTCAACAGTTTTACAATAGCAGGTAAAAATACTCTCACAAGAAAACGGCATAAATTAATGATTTCACAGTACAAAATATTAACAGATATGTAATTAATGTATTAAACTAAAAGTACTTGTTAGTCCCTTTCGAACACTATGTGACATCACAACACAAATGCAGATTCTTAACGACTGTTTACTGTTGGATGGTTTAATCGACAACACAGGATCATATTTTATATATTGATCATATGCTTTGTTTATAAAAATGAAGTCTATGATCAAATTTGAAATACTCTAGTAAAGCAAATGTCCCTCAAAATTGTAAAGCATTTGAGTAAATGTACTTAGTGAGGACTTTCATGCTCATTCCAGCAGTCATTTTTTTTCATTTTAAATTCTTAAGCTACTGCAAAACCAGCAGTGTTTCTTTTCAAAGTCTCTTCTCCACCACCCGCTGAGCATATTCACCGGCACACTTTGTCTGATGCAAGTATCTCTCTGTGTAAATGCATAGTATGCCGTCCACTGGTGTGCCTGATATTCAGTTCAATACAGCTTTATTTATCCCCGTAGTTTGGGGAAGGTTTATGTGGCAGCTCTTAACACTGGGCATAACACACATACGATAGACTAGGAAATAACAACAATAAAGTAAACAGAGGACGATGCATTTATGAGATCAAATCTGTGTGTATGTGGAGTTCATAAATATAAAGCTAATAGAATGAAAGCTCTATAATGTAGTGTGATATGTAAAGTTTTCTTTGCTGGCTCTCAACTAGTGAATTTTCCTCGTGACAGTAAACGGTTATGTATTTCAATTAGAGAATACTTTTCTCCATGCAGAGCCCCTTTTATGTGCATATTATCATATAGCATGGTAGCTCCTGCTGGCAGTGTTAGTGTATGGCTCAACCCTCAAGCTACACATGGATTGTACACGCAGTAATGTACAACTTGTGCCGGAACTCAGAAATAACCATTCAAACACTGTTTGATGTGCAAGTAAACACGTTTAAATAGGTTTTTTTTCTCTAAACCACTGCTTCTGCTTTTGATGTTCGTCTTCTGTACGAACCTATTTTGAAGTAGGAACGAGGCTGCATGTGGTTTTGCTGGTGGTGTTTATTTACATACTGTTTGATGCCTCAGAAAACCTCAGGAAGAAGCTTATGGCAGAAGATAATCATCTCTTATTGAAAATAGCTGACCAGTAACGCAACCAGTGGGCTCCGACCAGCAGCGGCAGCACCACATAGGAATGTGCAGTTTGTGTTAAAGATTTAAAATACACCATGAGCAAGACGTTTCATGTCACCAGTGGTGGAATGTAACTAGGTACATTTACTCAAATACTGTACTTAAGTACAATTTTAAGATACTTGTACTTTGCTTTTCCATTTCTTGTGATTACCCTACATTTCCCAGGGTACTTTTTACATAGCTACATTTATATATACTAGCTTTAATATTAAAGTGATGTAATCATCAATGTATCAACAATCATAATTCCATTAAGTAATACGCATTCATCTGAATGGGACCGTCTTTAGTACTTTAACTTTAATACTTTAAATACTTGCTAATACCTGTGTACTTTTACTTAAGTAGCATTTAAAAATGCATGACTTCTGTGTTTTATTTAAGTAAAATATCTGAGTACTTCTTCCACCACTGTATGTAACATGTCATTTGTTTTTCATAAAACACATTAATCATGCAGTCACTGTCAGTAGCTTTTCACTATCTTAATATATAAAGCTTTAAATATATACAGTATAATTGCCCATTCTTGCTAAATGCATGTGTGCTATGCTGTTTGTTTTTTTTGCTTTACCAGAAATAATAAAACCAAAATGCACTGCTGATTCAATGCACAAAAATTACAAAAACAAAAGTGAAAAAAGTGACGACAATAAATTGAATTTCAAAGTTTATTCATAATTTATACACTCTTCTCTCCACCACATAGGACGTTCCTATGGCTCCATCACTGCCCAACTTTGGAGCGTCGCAGGTCAAACCAGTCACTGATGTGTCTGTCCTGAAGGTTCGGATACACAATATCTAGTTCAAGCACTTAAAAAGTAAAATCAGACCGTTTTTCTCCCAAGATGGATCACATCCAGACGCCAGCAGACATGAATGATAGTCCTGTAAAGTGAACACACTGATGCTTTGAAAAATGTCCATCTTAACAAGAAAAAAACAAAAAACTGTCAGCTAATTTTATGCTAACTAAAGCCTTTTTAAATTTATACCACGTTAAACTTCATCCAGATCACTGTTGTACCTACTACTACGTATACTGTAGTAGTTCTATGCAGTACTATTGAATGTACAAGTATATATGAGACCGACTGTATGTAACTGTTTCTAGCTGTAGCTACTAGCTAACAAGCCTAGGTCTCTGTGTGAAAACTTTCATTTGAAATGATTATGTGATAAAAATGAGTAATTTGATTCATGAAATTAGTTTGTCAGTTTAAAAAAATGTAATAAAAAGTGAATGCGGTTCATGAGATTACATGTTTTCTGTAGTTTCCATGCTAATTTGTTGGTTTTCATGGATCAAGTGGCACAACTTCGATGCTAATGGTGTGGGTTAAAAAAGTGAGCAACAAAGTTACTTCGAAATCATCAAAATACAGTGAAAATGTACATTGAAATGTACTTTACATTTATAGTATTAGTACTGTAAAGTTACATATGGTACTGCAATATATGATGGCTTATTCAGAGACAATTAGCTAAATACAACTTTCAGTGTTAAGATGGACATTTTTCACAGTTGCATCAACATCATCCACTGTGTAAACCATTAAGCATTCTACTGGTTTTCTACTTTTTGCATTGTCCCATGAATGGATTGTCTAAATCTAACCTGTAAACGTGGAGGCGAGTGGGGTGGGATGACTAGATTGGCCCATTGCGTTAATGATAATCAGTTCAGCCTATTCCTCAGCCAACATCATCAAGTTATACAAAAGAAAAGATAGCTCTTGAATACATTCACTCTTTCCATATAGTCTCTCTTTATATATGTATCCATAGCTAGTGTAGGGTTTTAAAAAGCAGAAACAAAATAAGCACATCACTGACAGACCACTAACGACCTGAGACCTACAGTAAATAAAAAAAATACAATTTGGCTTGAGAAAGTATTTCTCCACTTTAAACGCATTGTCACTATGAAAGCAAGAACTCAGTAGAAATGTCACCTTAGTGAACTCGACATGTGTTAGCTCGGGAATAATCTATCAGCCTGACTAAATATTGCTCCGACTTTATGTAAATTAAAGGGAAAGTCCACCTCAAATACTGAAATCATTTGGGAAAGAAAAAGTAAAAACATAGTTCTGTTCCTTATAAACACAATATTGTGTTTGTCTAATTTTTAAGCTGTCAGTTGACACTAACCAATCAAATTAATTAATGTAAGCCGGAAAAATCACTCTTTGGTTAAACTTCTTACCAGCCATTGACATTCACAACTTGTGTGTAGGGGCTACAACTATAAATTGCGTAATTTTAAAGAATTAGGAATGTAGTCATGATTTGATGTTAAAAAAAAAGATCAATTCCTAAAAAGAAACACATTGACATCAGCAGTTATGTTACGCTTTGATAATAAATGATCCCACGCTTTTTTATAATTTTGGGATTGTTTAAATGCATTTTGGGAAACTTAGAAAATAAAGACGTGACACAAAATTAGATGACACAAATTAAGGGAAAATGCTAAAAACTTATATAAACAAATTTTTTTTGGGGGGGGGGGTGTAAAGAGTACAAACACTGTACCGCAAAATAATTGGTGTTTTTTGACTTTCCATGAGTGGATTCTCCCTTTTTAAGAAGGACCACATCTGTCAAAAAAACAACTGCATGAAAGAAACTTCTGAAAGGCAACCAGTCATTTGCAATCCGTTCAAAAACCAGCAAAGACGTCTGGATGTTTTGTAATAGTGTAAACATTGATTTTTTATTTTTATTTTTATAAAGTCATGCTAAATTTCTTTATATTAATCATAAAAATCCACCTGGGACAAACCTGTTTCTGTTTTTTACCACTTTGTTCAAACCATCCAGCCATTTAAAAACACCGACTCACACATGCTACAGGTAAAAAGGATGAGCCATTCAGAACCATTCTGTGCTTTTTAACACATTAAATGTCACGTTAAGTTGCACCTTTCCTTCCAGATGTATTGACCGACTGTTCCACTTTCTGTATTAGCATGTGTTGAATGTAATGCGTCCATTTTACGTGCAGTAGAAAAGGTTTCCTCTAGCAGCCGCCGTCTTCTTCAGCACTAACAAGTACATTAATATGAACAGGCATCACAGTTATTGTCACGTACTCTCGCTGAATGTATTTTTCAGCTTGGTTTTGTGTCTGAACAAATGTAAACGCAGACACAGCAGTCCTCTGAAAAAAAGAAGCAGAACAAGCGTGGCTCAGATTGATGCTGAGGGAGAAGAGTTTGATGTCCTGCAGGTAGAGTTCCTTGGATGAGGAGCAGGTAACTGTTCTGTCATCTGCCTTGAGTTGAGTTACAGATAACACCCAAAGGGATTTGTGTGTTCCTCTTGTGTTGTGAAGAAACCAGCTTTTATTGAGCTTCTTCTGGTCCGAGGGCGTGTGAAACAAACAGCTTGAAAATAGATGAAAAGGTTATGATTAGTAAACATGAAATATACTTAATTAAGTACCAATTTAGGAAAAGTTAAGGACAACTGCTTTTCTTTATTGTCTTTGTGTCGATGCTCTCTTACAATAATGATTGCTGTATTACTGTGAGGGCTCATCACATAAGCCTGCTTTAATCAATCCTCACATTGAGTCTTGACATTAAATAAATAATAACAAAATGACAACAAACTAATAGAAGTATCGCACTTGTTTCCAATACAACAGCTTTTTTCTTGAGACTTTCTTGAGACTTAAAAACTGTCATTTGGCAGACATTTTGTTCTTATTTTAAGAAAAAATGTGATCTTCAGACTCGATACGAGAGCATATTATTTGATGAATGGACATCTTGAAGGCAGAATGGGTAGGATTTGTGGTTTTTAAAGTCAACATTCAAAGGTGGCCCTTCCTCCCTGACTTCCACAGATTTCACGTAGCTATATTAGCATTTTTACTGAGTTGCATCCACCATTTGGCATCCCTCTTGGATGCTGGTCACGATCTGGTAACTGGTCGCTACGTTTTATGGGTTTAGGGTTATGCCCAAAAACATCCCAAACACTGCAAAATATTATTGATTTATTAATTTGTAGATAATTAATTATCTAGCCTGAACCATTGTATTCCTCACTATTGATCCAGGAAAGTTGCATCGATTGCAACAGATTCAACTAAATGGCTTTAATCTAAAATGTAAGAAGGCAAACTTACTTATTATGGTGTATTTCAGTTCCAGTTTCCGAGGGCACTGGGAAGGCAAATATTTGAGAAAAATGAATTGGATTTATAAAATATTACGTGTATAATTCATGTACTGCTTTTTTCCTTCTTCTTTTGAATGGCCCAGGAGATTAATGCAGCTCTGTCTGTGTTGTGAAGTAACACAAGAGTGCAGTCAGTTAAGTCTCTCATGGAGTGTTTTTAAAGACTGCATGGGGCTTATACTTGAAAAATATCTATTATATAGTAGTTATAGTAGTCGGATACAACCTGCTTTCTTCTCTGAATAATGCATTTAAAAGAGATATCAAAAGCTATAATCCAAAATGCTGTTTCATCTGGGAGAAACCTTGATATGTGACATTCAGGATATGAACAACCAAAAAATGAATGTCCTTAAATAAAAATATGTTTTGTAAATGAGGCAGTTTTTAGAAACCTAATTCTGTTCTCAATAAGCATCACACAAAGCCCAAAATGGGCACATTAGCACATCCAGCTTCTCTCCTCTGCAGCACACTGACTAAGCAGTCGCAAGTAGTCAGACATAAATACCATGAAGACATTTATGGTTCGTTAGTGAGTCCAAAATTAGCATTTCTCACCATGATGGTTTTCCTGCAAAGTCGCTGTGAGCAGAAAAGCACTAAAACCAGCTGTAAAGAAGTGTTAAAGAGTTCGGTTAGTGGAAGAAATGCAAGGGAATAAGACTACAAACAGTGGATGGAGATGGAGGGCGTGGTGACGGCAGACACACAGCAGGACAAGGTGACAGCTGTGCAAAAGAGAGACTCAAGATTGGAAGGAAGGCATTAAATGAAACGGCGTTGCAGACACAGAGGTCGGTTTTCAGTACCTTTCAGGAGCCAGAACGAGAGCCGGCTCTCTGTCACCAGTCGATGTGCCTCGGAGGAGCCGAGGCCCGCGGGAACCTGTTCATAGTGTCATATGTAGGGACGCTACCGGCACAGGAACACACACACACACACACACACACACACACACACACACACACACACACGGGGAAAAACTTTAACATCACAATTCAACCATCACCATTTTGTGAAACCGTCGTCTGCTTCTCTTTTAAAGAAAAACAGGACGAGTGGTTCACAACGCAGAGAGCAGAACAGCTTCATCGACATCCTACCAAGATGGATAAACTCAAAGGGGCAATAAGTTAGGTTTATTACTGTCTGGAAGCACATGATAATGTTCATATTAGTTGGGGGTTATTTCACCAGGTTCAGAGATTTCTCTAAAATCTTAATTCAAACACTCTTGTTTTGTAAATAATATGGTTTGAAAAGAAACTGGAGGGTGAAGTGTCTGTTTCAGTAGCTATTGTTTGTTGATAAATGTCAATAGAGGTAATAAATTACTCATTGCCCCTTTAAAATACATGCTGGGTTTTTGGACAGTGATTTTGTATTGAACTTCTATCAATTTCTAGAAAAATATAGAAGATAAAAGGTCTTTGAAAATGTTCTTTGTTACAAGAAAACACTACAAAATGGTAATTTTTCTTTTTTAGCTTTGGGTTTTGTATTTTCAGCATTTACTCAAAAACTGGATCGCTCCTTTTGGAATGATACTCCAGTCATGTGAAAGACAAGTTCAATTGGTTTAAAAGAGGATAATTGTGGAAGCAAAGATGTCTGATCTAGCTGTTTTGCTCTCTTCTTCTGTTACAGTAGGTCGTCTGCCCAAACGCATCCTCGTCCAAATGCAACTTAAAAAATACGTAACATGCAGTTAGACGTCTTGTTAGATTAAGAAGAAAATCAAAGGAGCATCATTCACAGCATCACACCAAAGCTTTGCATGCTTGCCTCTCTCTGAACAAAATGATCAGGTGTACATTCGACGGACTTTGGCTGACTCTAAATGAGAAGAAACAGGATGATTTTTCATTCACATGCACACACAGAACATGCAGTAGTTTAGTGAAACAGATCCCCCATAAACCACACAGCAGAACATCTGGCAGGAAGACAGAGAGAAGTAATCGTAGGCGGACTGAGTAAAGAGTTTACAAAAGTAAATCACACCAGTCTTTATGGTAAACTCATCACCTCCTAACTCTAACTCCATACTCTAACACACAAACATGAGAGTGGTACCAATCTTTTCGCTAATTCTCTCAAACACAAACCCGTTCTCACTCCCAACGCGTCTTGGTCAGTGGCCCTCTGCGTCTGAAACCGACGCATCGAGGCTCCCTTGACATGCAGCGGGCTTTCAGCTATTTTAACCAAAACCACAATCTTTTCCGAGGCCTAACCGAGCAGTTTTGTAAGTAAACCTAAAACGTATCTAAAAAACTGATGCTAGAGGGGTAAATAGTGTGAGGTGTAGGGCCACTGACCAAGCTTTGGTATTTTACAAGTTGCAAAGACAGCAAATATGTCTATTTCAAACTTTTTCAAATTATTTCTGGACCTATCTGTCATATCTTATACCATAAAAGCTACCAGTACTTGTCAGCTTTCTCATTATTGTTCAGTTGGCTGGCCTCCACATATATATAGTGTGTGTGTGTGTGTGTGTGTCTGTCCATGTGCAATGAATCAACTCCTTCAAAGGCATGCACTGTTCGACGTCATCATTTTGCAGGTGAACAAGCCCACGTCCCATAGCATGCCTCCACCTCCCATAACATGCAGTAACAGGATTATTATATGTATGTTTACCTTGTCATCATAGGGTTTGGGATACCTTGTTGGCTCTCACTATGATAACCATTATTACCAATTTCCATACTGAAAACAAAATATCGTATACAAACAAGGGGATGAAAAGTGTAATGAGGGAGACATGCTGATCGGTTTCCGAGTATAAATGCTTTCTTTTTCAGTAGTCAAACTTGTCAAGAATGTTAAGAGATAAATATTGTTTTGAGTATAAACCATAGTGTTTTATTTACACTAACTTACAAAAGACAGGTGGACTTGTAGGATAATGATTGCAAGAGCCCTTCATGAAAGGTAAGGGGCACTTTTCACAGGTAGCACACGACAAGAAGCCACAGCATCCACCCATAGGAGCAATACCAAGCTTAAAAACGTAAACCAGCACCAATAATTTAGTAAACAAGTCTATGTACAAGATCCAGAGAAAAGCACAGAGTGATAGAAGTTGAAGAGGAGAGAGGACGTGGATTGAATGTCTTACGTTTTCATGGGAATTGTCTCAATGCTATAAAGATACACACAAAACAAAAAACCAACATAAAAATGTTATTGAAAATGTCCAGCGATAGAAATGCACCATAAAGTTGTAACCCAGCACAGATCACATGACGAGAGACGCCACTGATGGAGACAATACGTTGTATTTGTGTTGTAAAGCCGTGATTTAGTGGACAAAGGGTCCATGAAGGAGAAATATAGATTGACAGATGCGTCAATGTTTCTTTGTAAAGTGCCAAGTGCTTGACAGAGAGGAATGTAACCAACAAAATAAAGATATGGAAGATGGAAATAGTAGAAATGGTTATCACAAAGTAAAATGCCAAGTCCCAGAAACAGAGGAACTACAAGGAAGAGAAGAAGAAGGATAAAAACCACAAATCAACAATAAACCAGTAGAGCTACTGTGACCAGAAATACCTTAAAAATAGTTATTTAATTTGTATTTAATCTGAAATTAAGATGCTTCTTATCGAAAATAAAATAATCTCAATGTTATCAAATAATATTCAAATTAAATACGTTAGGAAGTAAATTAGCAATCTACAAACTGAAGAAGAAAAGAGTGTAGAAAATAAGAAGCTGTAGAGAAAGGAGGTCCTGCAACCATCAACAGCATATAAAATATTGATTGTAATGACTACAGACTGTAATTATATCTCGTTTTACTAAGTATAAGCTATGCAATAAATGTATATATGTAGTAGGATAACGAGTACAAGTACTCACTCATCGTAAACATCCTCTGTGTCCATCCTGCGGTAGAACTTGGCTAGTTTCACTGCGAGGATGATGCTGGGGAGGAGGAACAGAGTGCTGCAGCCCAGGCCCAGCCAGAAGGTGTTCTGTAGAGAACAAACAACAAATTAAAGCTCAAATGATTAGTCCATCAATTGATTTGTCGATGAACTGAATATTGATACACATTAATACAAGTATTTTGATAATCTATTAATCACGGAAGTCATTCCTCCAGCAAATATGCCAACTATTCCCTAGTTCCTAGTGATCAATTGTGAGGATTCAGTGCTTTTATTTGTCTTTTGTGATTGTAAATTTCATATTTTGGGATTTCAGCCAGTATTTGATTGTATTGTCTTACATTTTATAGACCAAATCCCGAATTGATTAATGTGGAACATAATGTGCGCTGTAAGCTGCAGTCCGACAAACTGTTTTTAAAAACAGTTGTATATTGAAGTCACACTTTTGTATACCCATATGTTGTATATTTTTGATCTACGTGGCATGTACCCCCCCTAATGAGCTACAGCTAACCACCATAGCCTTTTAATACATATTTCTGCTCATGTTTAAACAGGGTTTGTTTTCCTACAATCCCTGATATCATTACCATGGAGTCGACCAAGAAACTGCACGTAATGATCTCCGCCGTGTCCAGCATGTTGCTGAAGGGCTTGCATGGTGCGACCTCCATCGCCAACTGTGGGGGAGGGAGGGGGAGAGAGAGAGAAAAAGAGAAAGAGAGAGAGAGAGATCGATCAAACTCTTATTCTGTATGTTAAATTCTGTTTGCTGCTTACATTGAAGCCTGTTGTGTCACCTTGCTGCACAATAGATCCTTGTACTTTAAGTGTTCTCGGAAAATAAAAATGTTCTATTGACAGCTCTGAGATCACTAAAACAGCTTCAGGCTTTGTTACTTTGTTTTGAATTCCTTAAGTTAACTACAGAAACCAATGAGCCACAAGGCAAATTCCTCAAATTTATAGTGGTTGTAATTGCTACATCTGTCTTCTTTATATTTTCTCCAAACCTCTTACGCAACATGCAAAGGTACTGCCAGCACTTAACTCTTGATGTACCACCAGTGTTTGGATTTGACTAAAAACCAACATTGGACTGAACATAAATCAAAACTCAATCACGCTGAAGGAACAGTGTCTGTATAAGTTTTGATAATTTGTTTATTCTATTAAATCCAAAGTGTCAGAAACAAGAAAACTGCTCATATTTTTGTTCTTTCCTCTCCACCACCAGAAGTCTGCCACAGAACGTTTACTAATCCAGCAGGGAGGTGGGGCAGTCAAACAGCATCAGGATCCAAATTAAGATTGTGCGCACCCAGTATTGAGGTGAAATGTTGCCCCCTACCTGTCCAGGTACTACACTGAAGCGAGGAAACAAATGAACACACAAACACTTACTGATGTTTTGACCCATTCTATGTATTGATGGAAGTAGCCAACAATGGTCGCTGTGTATTTTCCCGTTTCCTGTGAAAGATTGAGACATAATGTGAGTTACAGATCATTTTACAGTTAACATTCTAAATGCGTCCCAGTTTACTTCCTGTTGCTGTGTGTGTGAATGATATCAGCTGACAGGAAGTAGACGTGGACCGAAGCTGTTGCCTTGCAATGCAATTCTGTTGCAACGGTCTATGAATTAGAATATAAACAAAGCAAGTGGTCCTTGAGTTACCCGATTGGTTAACTGTGTTGCATTGTGGGAGATGAGGTACTGGGCAGCTTCAATAGCATCAAGAACTGCTAAAACTTTGTTCTGCGGAGAAGAAATTAGAGATTTAGTTTGAGCTGAAATCGAATGCTGCGTGTCGGATTGAGACTGAAGTTGCTGGTTTACTTACTGGCAGGTCTGTGGCTGTTCTTTCCAGGAACCTCATACTCTGGTTCAACGCACTCTTTAAAAGGAAAATTAAGAGGACAAATTAACTGCAGAAATCCCAAAAGGTCATGAGATACAGTCAGGGGTCATAATACACCAGTGACACACAGAAGGAGACCAGGCAAGAACAAAACCCACTCTTGATGAACAATATTCTGCTTTAAGTACAGGCATGCTGAAGAATTTTGTCCCAAAATGAAATATCCACAATGCAAAGAAAGAAATGATTCACCTTTTCCTTGATTTTGCCACAGATGATGGAGAGGACAGAGCTGTTACCAAATGAATACCTGAAACTTCTTCTCTCAAAGTGGATATTTTGTAATATTTCGGTACAAAACCCTTCATGTTCAACACCACTCAGTATGTGACTTTTATATCAATTTAAATACAAGAACACACACACACAATATCCAACAATACTACCCAAAATGAGATATATTGTCCCAGATTAATATATGTCATCAGAGAGATGCAATATCTCTCTAAGTGTTCCAAAATATGTACGGGGACACTAAATACACAGAATGGAAACACAGCTTACCCTCGCTCTAACATATTTCTTGAAGTTGAAAGTGGAAAAAGAAAAACATAAAAAAGCTGTTGTAAAAGCTGTGAAGTGCATCAATGCCTGTCTGAATTGCCAGTAGCTGTAAATCCGTGGTGTTATTATATTGCCTTTGACAGAGAGAATAAAACTGAATATTCATGTTGTTCTTCTCAGACATGATGTTGGATGACACATCCCTGAGGGTCAAAAACACTCTGTCTTTGATGATAATAAATAAAACACCGCAATATGTTTTTCCCGTCAAGGATGATACCATTCTTCTCTTAAATAAGCATTAGCACAAGAATAACACACCAATTACCACATCACAACCTTTCCTCTGAGCATTAGTACATTTTGGAGTAGACTAACTCTATTTATTTTCTAGCCATTGAGGGTTGCGCAACACGCTGATAACGTGTCTTTTCCCTCAACTGGCTTCATAGTCTGAAGTTTATTTATTTTCCTACATTTCCCAGAGTGCCTCTAAGCAACCCCTCCAGCCAAGAAGAGGTGACGATGTACTGCATCAACTTGCACTTGCAGCCAAATTAGAACAAGGGCTGTAAATGTTTCCCAACAAAAATCATCCCTTGGTTCAGTCGCAGACGCAACGTGCCCTGCGGCTGCATCGCATTCCGTTCTTTTGAGGTCTTTTATCTGGGTGAGAAAGTTGGTTTATTCCTCGTCTATGCTGACAAAATGTTTGTCATTATCCTGATGTCACATTAGTTCATTGAATCCCAGTCAAAAAACACCAGATAACCAAATGAATGCAAAGCACATACGTTGCTGTTTTAAGTGATTTAGGGTGGATGTTTCCTTTAAACTAGACAGAAGATCTAACCAAAAACCAAGACAGTCACCCAGCCAGGCATGACTATCTGGACTGAAAACACAGAGACACACAGTGGGGCATTACCATGGCCTGCTCCATGGAGATGATCTGTTGAGTGTGGATCTGCCGCAGAGTGCCGGCGTGCCCTTTCAGAGCGGTCTGCAGAGCGCCTCTGGGCTGAAAACGCACACAGGCAGAGGAAATTTTGAGCCGATAAACTACAATTCAAGTCATGTCAGAGACGTTATGTATTGTTTCCCCTGCTGTAAATACTAATCAATGTTTGTATTTCTTCCTGTGTGTAGACTCGTCCTTCTCCGTCCTTCTGGAGGATCCTGCAGGACTCGCCATTTTGAGGTGAATGAATGTGTTGTTACCTTCCTGAAACCCCCTGAAGGCATGAAGCCTGTCTCTATGTAGGCAGAGCTGTTATGTTTTAGATTACAAGACCGAGCTTAGAGACTAAAGACATACAAATGTGCCCTCATGGCACTGTAAATAAATAAGTAAACCTAATTATGTGTCTGTGAACTAAGGAAACGATGTGAAACAGCACATGGGATGTTTGTAAATCATCCGGAACGACACCAATGTCTTCTTACCATGAGGTCTGTCTGGGCCTCCAGCTCTCTGGCAAATGAGAGCAGGTCCATCACAGTGACTCCTTTGTTGACCTGAAGATAAGCCGTGTTTAAAGAGAGAAATAAATCATGAAAACATTCTTCTCTCAGTGGTAATTTTGAGTTCAAAGCACTCAGGTTAAGTGTAATTGTTTTAATGACTATCATCCATAATTACTAGCTACATAATTACAAAGCAGTTTCTTTTATTTCTGTTCATTGTGTTGCTCTTACGTTTAAAATAAAGATCCCACTGCACCTTGAAAATACTATTAAGTTAAAGAAAAATAAATAATCTGCTGTATTAAAAACAGCAGTACATTTTAAAACTCCATTAGTGCATATTCCTCCAGCATTTTCTTAAGAAGAGACTTCAACAACTTCATTTTAATAAAGAGTAGATATTTATTATCTAAATAACAAAGAAATATAATCCATTTCATCAATTCTGTAAAGCTGCCAAGTAGATTGAAGTCACTTAAATGTTGCTCATGATCAAATCAGTGTTTTTAGCTGCAGATCTTAATTGAAAGTTATCAATAAAGTGATTAGAAACCTGTATAATTGTTTGGGTGCTTTCTGTGATATATGTTTTACCAGACTTTCCTCTAACATTCATACTATTATCTAACATTTGTTTGGCCTAAAACCTCTCATGCTGACATTCGGAGAGTGGGTTGTGTATCCGGACAGGTGGTGCACTTGAATGGAGTCCTTAAAGCTTTTTTTTTCTTCTCAGGAAATAAATCTAAGTGAACCTGACAGGTAGTGTTGTAGGAGACGGGAAATGCCATGTGCTGACTTGTTCCCACACACTCTTTGCCTTGGCAGGAATACTTTTGTGTAATCGGGCTTCAGTGATCCTCAACAGAACGCGGTGTAGTGTGTCACGTCGCAGCTCTTGTTAGGTGAAGCATGGCTGCCTGCTGTATGTTAACTGACAGCCAAGCAAGAGGCTGTTCAGCCAAGCTGTGTCTGGTAACATACCAATAAAGTACACATGTAATACAATAATATTAGTATATGTATAGAACACTCTCTTATCAATGTTTACACTGATGTCTGATGTACTGATGTCATATAGCCAGTGGGGGAATGTACGTTTACTCAAGTACTGTATCTTAGTACAAATTCAAGGTACTTGCACTTGACTATTTCCATTTCATGCTACTCTGTACTTTTACTTCCATAAGTGAATATCTGAATACTTCTTCCACCACTGCATATCGCCACATTCAACAATCTAACTGGTTCATTTCATAGTAAAGTGTCACAAAAATGTATTAGACTTTTATTTTGAAATTTTCAGTTAGATCATATTCAGTTACTGTGAGTACGTGTTTTTCGTTGTGGTTTATGTGTTTTTTCAGCATGTTCCTTCAGTTTCTCAATCTGTGTTTGTGCCTGTTTGTCCCTTTTAAGTTCTGTTTCATTCATGCATATTTTCAGTGTGTCTTGTTTGTGCTTGTTTGTCCCCTTCAGACTTATGGGCCTCCTCATTCAGTTTGTTTGTTTCCGAATAGATGAGATAAAACCTTATTTATCCCGAGGGAAATTGTTATGCAGCAGTGAACAGTGAACATGCAAATCTTAAATGTAAACAAGCAGGTATCGGTTATGTGATGTGTTGTGTGTCACCTCTTCCAGGTAGTCTGCGTAGTTGATTTCTGACAGCCCTGCTTCAGAGAAATCCAGAAGGTTCTGCTTCCCCTCTGCCTCTAACAGGATTATTCCCCTCAGGTCGATCTTGATGCTGTCCAGCTGACTCACCACATCCTTCGTAAACTGTAAACACACAAAGGTACAGCAGCAGGTTGGATGAAGCCTGCGGGTAAAACATTACATATTCATTGTTGATCTAAATACTAAAGCTTTAAAAGGAAGCTAGAAGTTTTTTACATTTTGTGTTGATTCTCAAACAGTTTTAACCGAAAAAATAACCGAGGTTTCTACCTCTATGTATGCCTTTTAGAAAAGCTTGTGAGTCACAATTTAAACTGAACTGCAGTACGGACACATAAACATTGTTAACATAATGAAAGGCCAACAAAAATGCAAAACAAATTTTGCCACGTCTGTGGCTTGGATGAAAGTTCACATATCCCACTAGAATGGTGTTTCTTTATATTGCTTGCATGAAGAGTTTCTCCTTGTTTCTACTGTAAATTGTTTGCGGTCCATTTTATTGCATTTCTGCACACAATCCTTTTATTTAGCAATTTCTTTCATTTATATTGTGCCTTAATGCCCTTATGTGAAGCACTTTGTATTGCGTTGTTGTGGAAAATTGCTGTGCAAATAAACAAATTGGAATGCAAAACTCGCATTTCTCTACAAACTATTAAACCAAGAGAGAGCAAACTATTCCCACTGGGCAGACATGAAGCAACATTTCTACGACGACTCCCAGTTTATGTGTCAATAACTATAAAGAACTTTGTATTATTGTTTGTTCATTTTTTATTATATTGGTTGTTCTGAAAGCCATACTCCTAGAGCAACATATGTTGGCAAATATGATTTTTCCGCAAGGGATGTCTTGAATAGTAATATGCAATTTCATCAGCAAAAAAAAAGAAAACTTATGCTTTTTTGAGGCACTATAAAGAAAACTCTTTAACTCTTCAAAAAATGTTGGCAATGAAGTTGTTTGTTGTGAAATGAATATACTGACACTGTATGTCCATGGGTTGGATTTACCCAAAGGATAAAACAATCTCCAACATAATAAGTTATTGTGCTGGGGATACAAATTTGTTTTTTAAAACAAGTAAAATCTTTAAGAACAAAGACATTAATAAAGTCCAGTTCACAGATTAGCTCCAAAAACTATCTTGAATCCAATGACAGTATTGTGAAGCATATAATTGAAATCCTAACAGGGAAATTGATATATTCAACAGTGACGTCATTTACGGTTCTCGGCTGCACGGAATCTGATTGGATGAACTCTGACCAATCAGCCTCGCTGCTGCCCGATAATCAACCAATCAATTCAAAGCACTACGAGGCCGTGGCCCAGGGACGTTATTCATCAGGTGTGCTCAACGGCTGTAGTAAGTGAATTATGATTCAAGTCAAACCATTGATTATTAAAATGATTTTGACAGTCATGTGACATATTATCACTAACTAATAACGTAAAATGGTATACTGTATTATCTTAAAAAGCTAGCGAGCTAGTTTAGCGGTTAGCTCCGGTAATGAGGGGGCGTGGTTTGGTCAGAACAGGAAACGCTCCGTTAGCTAATAAACATTAGCACAACATTAGCCGTAAGCTAACGCAGCTAAACAGCGTCAGCTAGCTAGTTAAAGGCTGGTGTTAGCCGCAAGCTATGTGGCCGGTTTGGTGATGTTATGGGAGAGATAACTATAACTCTTGTGAGAAGAACCTTTACTTAACTAACATACCATAGTCTAAAAATACTCCTTTGCAATTAAAAGTAACTAAGAGAAGTAACAAGATAAAGTTACTGAATTAAAAGTACAGAAGTATTGTCAGCAAAATGTACTTAAAGTATCAAAAGTAATATATTTCATACAAAATGTGGTTCCCCCTTGACAGATAAATACAAATTGTTTTTATCACTAATGGATATATGTAAGAGTATTTTAATGTTGAAACATCCATCAATGTGGAGCAACTTCTAGGTACTTTGTGTACCACTGTGGATTAGTAGCATAGTACTGCATCATGTTTCTATATGTAAATGGTTACAATAAATGTGAAATAGACGTGGAATTAAAAGTACATTATTTCACTTCTGAAATGTGGAGTAGTATAAAAGATAAAATTGTAGTACAATTCTGTCAAAATTGTACTTATTGGCAGTACTTGTAAATGTATTTTCTGTACCTAATATGTTTTTGTCCTTGTAGGTGATGTGTCTTCTACAAAGACAGCCTTCTACCAGCACATGGATTGGTAAAAATATATGGATTCTGTCTGAAGACTTCAACCCTGAGAAGAAATACAACACAAATGGACCAAAATAATTACTCATGGAGCCTCTACCCGACCAAGAATGTCTGGTAAGCACTGTAAGATGATGTATATGTGTGTGTATACTCAAATCAAAATGTTTATCACAAAGACCAAGATAACATGATCCTTCTGTGGGTCTGAAATTATGCATGACAACTCGGGTCAATTGCAATCTCAGCATTAGTCCAATATCTCTATTTTCACAGTGAGCTGATAGAGAACCATATTTCAGCATGGGAATGAAATGCATTGTGTTAGTCAGACTAAAAGAAGGGGACCTAAATATGTGAGGTAGACAAGCTTTTACTATTTGAAAATATTCTAGCATAAAAAATCCAATAAAATTGTCTTTTTTTGTTGACTGTTTTAAGATAGCTGCATCATTTTTTAAGATGTATTACCATAGCTTATACAGGTGATAAGATAACTCTTAATATGTATATATACAGTATATTGCTAAAATTCTGGCAGGTAGGGTGTCACATTTTTGGAAACTTAAAACATGTGCAGGCGCTAAATGAAGACAAATGACCAGTGTGCAGAAACAGATGCAGCATTGGACATATCAGCTGTTGGCTTAAAGGAGCCAATACATCCTTGCCAACTTGGCAGAAATGTACTGAACATCTCAGGCAGGCAGGAGTGGCTGGCTCGGGGCCAAGAAGAAACAGAAACTTACATCAGTGTAACGTCTCAGGCATACACCGAGTAAGGGCTAAAGCATGTTAAAGCTATCAGCCGTCAGCACAGACTTTGTTTTAGCAGAAAATAAATCATTAGGTAATGCTAATTAGACGCTGCAGCCAAGTATGGAAATCTCCAGACACTCCGCCGCCTGTAGCTTCTAGAGCTGCATCTCCAAATTTATTCTAACCCTTGTTTGAGCATTTAGTACATTGCATTGATTTATTGTATATTAACTGTCCATAATAGTATTTTTATGAAGATTACGAGAGAGGAGTTTACAGCTAAAGTACCACACAGAGCTCCTTAACTGAGAGCTTACTTTAAACACACCATTTTAGTGAGATAATAGTACAATGACCTATTCTAATATCTATCATATAAGGAATAAATCAATACAAAGACACTCCGATCGACCCTACAACATGGGACATGTCTTGAGTTTACTGACCACTGTAGTGTTCAGGAACAAGGAGATGTTGAAGACTTTGTCCAGGCGCATGGCCGAGTAGATGCCTTTGTTCTCTTTGCAAGTACTGAGAAAGACACACATACGAGCACATACAAAGAGGTACAACAAAGAAAAAGTCAACTTAAAAGTTGCAGAGTGAAAATATTTGCTGCCATCAAGTAAAATTGACTGGAAGTACACGACGTTCCCTCATAGTGAACAGTGTAATATTCCTCAAAAGACTGAAATATTTGCTAATTTGTCAAAGACAAATATTCCACTGTAATTTCTAGCCAGCTACATAACATATAGACTCAGACAATGTACACAGTATTAGCACTGCTTGCTTTTTAATGGGCAAAGGCCTTTTGAAGCAGCGCTGCTCTATTTGGAAATATAATGAATGCATGTCTGCCACCGCAGTTACTGAGGATATGCAGCTTCTCACTGGAAGGAGATGATGAAAGCTGATGTAACCACCGAGAAAGAGGCTGAAGAGAAAGCAGCACAGATAGTGTCGGAAAATCATGCTAATTAGCTTCTCAAGGTCAATAGAAACCCTCGCACTCATTTGCATCCCCATCAATGGAAATAAAATATTCAGACTCTTGATGCCTGACCCAACGCCTGCGCCAAAACAAAAATTATTCAAATTCTACAGCCTGTTATTGGATAAATGTCTTGTCCTGCTGCAGAACCCATTCAGTAAAATGTAGAGAAGACAGATGTGCAGTACTTCTGAAAGGTGGCAGGTGTACCACTGTCATCTAAATACATAAAAAAGGAGTTTTCTTTGCCTGTACAAGCTCTCTGCCGTCAGCTCCAGGTCGGAGTCGTTGTACATGTAGCCAGGGATGAAGTTCTTCCAGTCAGGGTTGACCAGATATGGGGTGTCCACAACCTGGAGGATCAGAGAAGGGAAAGAGGGAAAGAGGATGTGAGATTCCCATGGGAAGCAAGTGGGACCATGTGATCAAATGTGGCCTAATTCAATTTAAGACAAGTGTACTTCAAGACCATGAACTTACCTTGAAGACTTCTTTGGTGTGGAAGGGTTCACAAAACAGTTTCTCCATGTTTCCTCCAGCCAGGAAGATGGTGGTCACCACTCCCATCAGCACCCACGAGAAGATGACGGTAAACCCAACGCCGCTGTGGAGAACGACGCACAGGCCCTCAGGTACAGATAATACGTAGAGAGCAATAAGAGACGGAAGGGTAGCAGCAGTGGAATGGGGGGAGGTGGAGGAAGAGGTGAACTACAAGGATTACTTTGGATCTGTATCCCAAATTAGATGGAACAAAAATCATGACATTTAAAGATCCATTGGTGGTTTTCAAATGATCAAAACTCTAGAAAAGTTGTTGCCTTTTGTATGAGGCCCCTGAAATCCCAAATATGACACCATTTTGCCATCAAATGTTGATGTTTTGCGAACAAGTTCTTCTTCTTTTCGAGACGGGTTCTGCATGTTGTGTCTTTAATGCTCCTCTTTTAAATGATTGTGATTATATGCTCTGGTCTTTGTCACCTTTTTATAAATGCTGCAGCATGTACAGTAAATAGTGACGCAGCAGTAGTTTTGGCAGTTATTGACGACTAGCAATTGAACAAGTAGTACTCAAATTCTCGTGGTAATGTGTGCCGTCCGAGCATCATCAAATTGACTTCAAAACCTTTTTTTTATAGCAACACCGTCTTCAGCTTTAAATCTGTAAATGGACAGAGCGTGTCACGTGGACAGTTGACTCACGCCATGAGCATCGTTCCTCCCGTGTTGGAGATGCAGCCTCGCGTCGTAGGTGAGGCGTGCTTGTCGTATCCCATCGTGCCACACAGCAGGCCCAGGTAGTTGAAGGCCAGGACGAGGACCACCATGCAGCAAAGAGCAATGCAGCCGATCCACCTGTAGGCAGCAGGCAAAGCTATGGAGTTGGAGCTTTCACTGAAGGTGGTGTCATCAAGATAGTGGACTTAATACAGTATTTACACTCTTTACAGTTTATAGGTATCTCTTGTTTCTTTCTTTTTTTTTTTAGGAGGTTTGTTTACCTGTAGAAGTCCATCTTGTCTATTTCAGGGTAGTAGTCCTCAATCTTGGCGTGGGCATGGCTTATGAAGATAGTGAAGTTGGACAGGGAGCTCTGCACAGGGAATACCTTGGAAAAGCTGCTGATGTTATTGCCAATGCCGTCCACCAGACTCTGTACACCTGAGAGACGGATCAATCCATTAATCCATCAGTTTGAATAAATGGCCTGAGTAAAAGCCGGTAGCTGCAGCAGGAAAAACTTCACTACACGATTTAAAGATGGCAAACGCTATACTTTTAAAGTTGGATAGAATTCTCACTTACTCTCCACAAGACTTCTGGTCTGTTCCACCACCATATGTGGCGTGTCGTTTAAAGAGGCGTAGCCCTGTGAGAAGAAAAGGACAAAGTGTTGGGACATGGAGTTTCTGGGTCCATTTGTAGGGTGATTTTTCTTAATTTGAATGAAATGGGTGACACGAGCACATTAAATATCTCCTATTAGATATGATGTATAGATTTATAGTTCTGGCGCTCACCATCTGGACGATAGCACTGAGGTCTGTTCTCAAAACGTCGTTCATCTTTTTCAGCTGAGCATTCACCTTGGGTAGCTAAAATGTGAACAGACAATGAAACATTGATAAACATTCAGCAATGCCATGTCAGTGTTTTGGTGCACCCTAAACGATTCAGTACGTATTACTAAGTTATCAGATAAGCAGCTGAGAACGTCGTCTTCATAAAGGAGCTAGATTTCAGTAGTTCAGCAGTCATGTAGTAAAAATTGGGACACATGTAAGTGAACTTGAATCCCATTTGCATTCAGTTTCGTACCCGTGTATAGTTGGCGCCGATCTGCAGCTGGGACAGTGACTGGCGGATGTTGCGGCACAGCTGGGCAGATGTGGCGTCTGACTCCTCGTCGTGGCAGCCCCGGTCGTTGAGGGTCCGGTTGATACTGGTCCGGACCAGACTCAAGTTGAAGTTGAGCTTCCCCGCTCCTTCCTGGAGGACCTCCAGACCCACATTGACGTTCTCAAGGGCCTCCTTGGTTTCTCGCATGGCTGAATTGAAAGAGAGCAGAGATGAGATTGAACGTGTGTTCATCATGAGGGAAAAACCATGAAAACTCTCTCGGAACACAATTTTCCTTCTGAAAAAGTAGAACAATGGAGTGAGACAATTTCCATTGTTTCTGTTGTAAACTTGTTCTTGCAACATTTAATTTAGGTCGAGCAGTCTTACCTACTCCACTACATTGAACAATAAATCAACTTTTCTCATTAGCTAACCTATATTTTGAGGTAGAATGTATATTGAATGAGTTGTACGGAAAGACGTTTTTTCCCCCCGTGAGCCTCAGACTGCGTAGCTTTGCTGCAAAATGAATAATGAATATTTAATTTAAATCTTTTAGTTCTGTCCTGGGAAATCATGTGGAATTGTTAAAACAGGAAGTATATAAATGCACTCTCCTATTCAGAGCAGTAAAATAACTTTTTTGACAATGTTTCTGGGGCAAATACAACTTTCAAATACATTTCTGTTTTACAATTTAACAAAATAAATTGGCTTTTAATATCAACATCCACAGCAAGAGACAGTCTGCATGACAGTGGCTCATGTTACACAAAAGCACTCATACATGAAACAAAGTTTGCACTCTTTGTCCGGACCGGGACTGAGCCGAGTTTATCACACAGAGGCTCAGATCCACTGTTCTGCTGCATCTGAAATTGGACTCTTGACTTTGCTTCTTCTCTTAAAGACGGTCGCTGTCAGTAGCTAACTCGTTCCCAAGCATTTGAATGCATCCCAAGTGAACAGCCACGGTTAGTTAACGATCACGGAGTAGCCTGCAGCAGCCATTTAACATTAAACAGGATAAAGAATGTAGAAACACTGGCATCCTTGAACATATAAAAGATGCAAGAGAGTAGGAGAGGAAACTAAACTCTTAGCCGTACTGGAGGGAGTTAAACCGGGATGGATGTTTTTTCTTATTATGAATCTCCTGTATCTTTAGTATCTGATGAAACAGTATTCGTACGGGATGATAAGATCCTCTGGCTGCTCAGCTCAGCCCCAGTAGGAACACAATAGTACACACACATTAAGAACACAAACTGTATTCACACTCATCTGTGCTCAAGCAGTTTAACCACCTGAACTGTATATTCCATGTAGTGTTACATCCATATACAGCTGCTTGTTGAATTACATAAAGCAACTCAAAAAAAGATGATACCTACATCGTGAAATATTCAAATCGTTGACTTACATGCGAGTGTGCTGTAATTTGTAATATGATTGGTCACAAAAGAACACACGTTTACGCTCACTTCACAGAAGGAAAACACACGTGGAGAAACAGGGAGATGTCCAGGTGCAGGCTGATGTTACATTGGGGTTTGGCAACATCTGGTTAACTTAAAATTGCACTCGGCAAGATTTTCTTTCATGGAAAGAAAATCATATCTGTAGAAAACTCTGTTTATTTTTCTGTTTGCCCATAAAAACAATGCATCTGGTGACAGCACTAGCAGAAACCCATCTGTGCATTCTGCAGGTGGTGCATTAAGAAACTGTAAGAAAACATTTATCCTAAAAGTTAGCAGGTGAACACTTAAATTCTGTGTCGTCAGGTTCGTCACACAAAGTCTGTCACCAGAGTCAGACGTTGCGCAGTGCAGTTTTAATACATTGATTGGTTGTTGTTCATTTAAGATGCTCGGATAGGTCCAAGTACTCAGGGAAGATCACAAGGGAACAGATTAGGGGTCAAAGGATTGAGGGACCGGTGTGCAGTTACTGAGGTACCGTTACCTTTGATGGCTCTCTCGATTTTCACTTCACAAAGAAAGCATAGAATATAAAGGTTAAAAAAATAATCTGAATGATAATTACAACTCACAGCTTTTATTAACTCCTGTAACCTGCGTTCAGTAGCAGCTTACAATAACCTGATCATATCGTATCTGAAGAGGAAATGAAAAGAAATACGCAGACGTACCTCCAGCCATATTGAGCACTCTGTCCAAGGCAGGACGGACCTCCTTATCCAACTGATCGTGTATCCTTCCACCCAATAATGGACCTATATCTGTAGAGAACACAGCATCAGATCCCTTTCTTTATTGTGTTTGCTGCTTCTGCAGGTGTTTAACGTTCAGGAAAGAGCTGCCTGCAGCGCTTACTCAAAAGTAGGATGAATACACAAGGGATCCTCTATAACAGTCACGGCTGTAGCTATCTAGACCCAGTTATGTCACAAATGTGTTGTCAAAACAAGTCGAGGAAAAGTAGACCCAGTGAATTCAGATAATAAGCATGATATACGACCAACAGCAGGAACCCAGTGAATCGTTTCTGTCCACTTACTTCACTATCAGAGGCACAGAGGAGGTCTACTTACTATCTAGGTCGTAGATGACTTTGTTCTTGGCGGTGGCGTATTGGGATATTAGGTAATCAATTTGCTGCAAACAGGAAACACAACAGAGCCGAGCAAAGAGAAGCAAACAGAAGCAGATGAAAATCAGTATATTCGTCTTGTCGTAGTACAGCACAGTTTCATGGTGTTCCTCAAAATGTAATGGAGAAAATGACAAAATATAACATCAGTCTTCACAAACAGTTTGTTCTCAGTAAAGTAAAGTGAGAGTTAAAACCTGGGCTCCTGAAATTGAATGGAATGATAGAAGATTCTCTCTTTTCCCACATGAATCCCACATGAATTTGAGCTTTTCATTCAACCATGACTGAACCCTTTTTTCATGCTTTCCCCACATCTTTACATTCGCTAAAATGTCCATAACTAGTAGCTATCTCTTCCTATAATCAGAAAATGATTTGCTGTCTATTTGAGGTTTGTTTTATAGAATTTGTAGGATATTTACACGATATAATGATTCCATTTGTATTGACAGCACATTATCTGAATTTCCATACTTTAACGTCGTGTTTTGGGCTACAAAGAGTGAACGACTCTGGTTCTTCTCACCATTGGCGTGTCGTTAGCGAAGGTGTGCAGGTCCCTCATGTTGCTGTTGACCAGCCTCCGTATGTTCTTCACCTGAGAGCTCAGGTTCTGGTTGGCAGCGTATGCACACAGCACTCCGATCCTGAACACATGACGAGCACACAGAGACACCGTTAACCTTTACGTCTCCATCTGTGCCACCGAGTGACCCCGCTGCTCCCACATCAGTCATCCCAGTAGCCCAGGGGGGAGTTTTGAGAGTGATGACATGCCGTCAACAGTAGGGGGCAGTGTGCACCACCACATCTACTTTTTTAACATTTTCTCTCTCAGCTTCCTCTGAGCGAGTGCACCTGTGGAATGAGCTTAATGTCCTCGACAGTCAGCTCTACCGCTCTTGTAATCACAGTTATGTGTGATGATCAACACATATTTGAAATGTGTCCCTTTCATGATGGCATAACAATGTACTGTTGGACAAGCATATTTCTATTAGAGTGGGATACAGCACAATAAAAGCAGAAAAGAAGATCACACATACTCTTAACTGTTAGCACAAAATGATGATGTTTATCAATATTATGTCTATTTGTCAGCAGACGGTGGTATTGTCTGCATTTTCAAGACAATAGATGACTTTCAGGACGACGTTCTCTAAAGTAAATCCACTCATAGCAGGGGATGTAGGTGTCTCTACACTGAGCTCTGGTCTGTATTATCTGAGGTCCCTGGGTTGTAAACATGTTCAAATTGAATGTGAAAACACAGAATTGCATAAAGCAGACCATTAAAGCGAGCCTCTCGCAGACTTCAAACAGACCTGAGTAGATCGGTACGAGGCTTAATTAGCTTGAGCAACATCAAGGGAGAGACGGCCCATAGTATTAAGCCCTTTCCATGACTCACACTCATCCCAGCTGAATCTTCAGCCCAGCGTATCACAGCCAGCGTAGTGTGTCTAAGTTTGTATTCATTGCTGCGTTGATGTGAGCGTGATTGGGGTTCGCCGGGTGATTAACTTCAGAACAGATGGTCCACGAAGCTTCTGTTCGCTGGAGTTGTGAGGCATCCAAACTCTAGACGGTACAGTTGTATAACACGGTGAATCTCATTTTTAGGAACGCTTCAGTGGAATAAGCAGCTTTATGAATGATGTTAGATGACTCGCAGAAAGGACTGACTCAGAGGCTACCGGGAAGGTTTAGATCAATGGCGATGAATCCGGGCGTTGTGACTCACTGTATAATAAGACATGCGGCCTGTTTATGTTTCTGTATAGGTGTTGCACAGCAGTTTGTATGCATGTGTGTGTGCCGACAGTGCATGCAAAGTGAGGTTATGCCCCATTCATAGTCTGAAGGGATGAAGAAGATGGTGCGTGTGTGTCCCTCTGTGAATATAATCCTGTTAATCTAACCTGCATTATGCTGCACACATTTTGTCACATTAGGGATTGTTCAGTGTCTTCATACACTGAATGCACACAATATTAGACACCTGATGAGGTGGAACCAGATAAGAGCCAATGGACCTCATGCTGTTATTCTTTTCATAACTTATTCTTACTTTATTTCTCGAAAGTTTGCCTAAAAAAACCCACCGTCTCAGTCAACGTGTATCTTTTATCCAAGCAGTGTTGTCCATCTATCCAAGAGATTTAATTTACAATGTAATAAAGGGATAACATACAGTGAGCGTGTCACGCCCGCCTTTACAAATGCGTTGTGGATACGTCCGTTCATGCAACCGTGGTGTAGTTTGTTTATAGCATAACGTCAGCTTTTTACTCATGGCGATGGCGCTTACGCTTCAAAAATCCTAAAAGTAATAGAGGGAACCAGTGCGATGCTAACTTCCTGTTGGCCCACAATAATACGTCATCTCTGAGGCGCTCTATACTAACCGTAGAATCCCATAATTGACCAATCAGAATCAAGTATTCAACAGTCAAAACCTGGATGTCAGAGCGTCTTTTCATTAGAAGAACTGTCTAATCAGTCTGTTGATAAATGCTTGGCACATATCAAGTGTTTTTTTGTAGTTAACAGGCATTTAAAATCAGCACAAATTACAAATATGTTGGAGCTCCATGTGCTGCCCTCGAGAGGGGAAACTCTCTTCATCTGTGTGGCATCGCGCTGCTCCCCGTCTGGAGGAACCGTAATGATGTTTGCCATAAATAGTGAGGAGGCCGACGCAGAGTAAACGCTGTCATCGTGTAAGTGGAGACTTAATGAGAAAAGTAGACCAAACAACGAGGCTGGGACACAGTGAAGTGGAGCCATCCGGAACCAGAGGAAGATTCAAAATGGCCACTTCCACAACAAAAGCCTTTTGTCCAACACTTGTCTCTCTGTCTCTCTCTCTCTCTGTCTCACTCTCACACACAAGAACGCACTTTCAGACTTTTTCTTTTACTCACAGATTCACACTCACACACACCTTCCATCGCTCTCTGTCTGTCTCTGGTTGTCTGTGTCTTTATTGCCAAAACGTCCATTCGTTCCTATCCAGCCTTTTCTCATTTGTCTTTCCGCTTTGGCTCGTCTGTTTTCATCTACGTCTCTTTCACTACACCTCTCAGACTTTAGTTTTGTTTCCCTCTCTCACTTCTATCTCTGATGCTTTATTTATATTTTTCTCTTCCCCCCCCGTCTCCTCTTTTGCCCTCAGCTCCCTCTCTCTCTCTCTCTCTCTCCCTTTTCTCTCAGTCTCTCTCCTTGTATCCACCTCCCTCTTTTTTTTCTTTGTCTCTCCCTCCCTCCTCCCTCCCTCCCAGTGTCGATGCAAGGTCACTGGAATCTGCAGCCAAACAAAGACTCTTTGAGAAGAACGGCGAGCGCTCTCTGACGAGCTGTGCAGTACACGACTCTTCACCTTTGCTTAGTTCAGTTAGGTTTGAGTTCGGTACGGGTTGCTTGGTCGTAGTTCAGATGTGTTGTTTTGAGAAGTGGTGAAATTATATCCGGAGATAAAACCGACAGAAGAGGAAGAAAAATACACATTTGTGTAGGAACAGAAAATGATCAAACAAACAACAAACTCGAGGTGGCAAGCACGGCATGCCGGAGCTGAATAATAGAAAATAGATGAGCGCTGCTGTTGAGTGCGTCTGATTAAAGGCAACAGGAAACATGTCAGCCGTTGCAGATAAAGACAGACTTCCCCCCCGCAGTGGCACCTTTATTTCACCTTAGATTCAATATTTTTATATCACATTTGATAGAGAGGTATTTCAGTGAATAGCTTTTTATAAGCAATGCCATAAAACTCGCGTATATGAGAGAAAAAAATATATGACAGCAGGCAAGAGAAGATTTAAAGTTTAGGCTTAAAATGAATAAAATATAACTTTTACCAACTTACACTTACTGACAAATTGAGGAGTCTCTTCCAAAATGTGATTTTGAAACTGATTACTGGCACAAAAAGTAGAACGATGACTAAAATACTAAAATGTAAATGGATGTACTTATCCACGGTTCTTTCCAAAATATTGGAAGGTAATTTTCAGGCAGCTGTTGCCCTTTAAAAAGCCGTTTATCAACTCAGCTGTTCACTTTGTGCAGACGAGTGCTGCTGTGCAGCATCATCACATTTCTCTGTGATCAGCAACTCCTAAACTGACCCGCTAGCTCAACCCTGTGTTCAACGGCTGCATGGCTGCTTGTTGTTACTGCGTCTCTTATTGACCGCGGGGGACAATTCAGACGCAGCGTGAGAAGGATTTACCTCCAGCGACGTTGTAAAAGGGCTGTAATTCCTGTTTGAGCGAAAGCCAAATGACACATGAAAGTCTCCCGCAGGGCGGAAACTCCACAACAGCAGATGAAGAAGAGCATCAAACTAGTGCATGCAGTGCCCCGGTATCTAGGCCACTACTGGGGGCTGAGCAGCGAGTGTTACATGGTCTGGTGGCTCCATAGCTTTTTACAAACTCGCAACAATGGCCCGCATTCAGCGCGGTGGTGGTCAGGAGGCTCGGGCAGTCGCCCTACAGCTCTTCCCTGCTTTCACACTGCTGGAACTGTACCTCTATTATCCTGTCACTCAATTAGAAAATGATAATGTAGTCATTGTAAGAATTCTAAAACAAATAATACCGCCAACAATCAAGCAAAATTGCTAACTAAACGGTGCTGTGCAGGAACTGCTTTTATTGCGATGACATTTTTTAGACCTACACCAGAGTATGACCTAAGGCCTTATTCAAAACATTCCATGCACATCTTTGAACATGAGAAGAATGGTATAATCAGCCTGACATCAGCGACCTGTATTCAAAAGCTCCTGAGAGACAGATAACATAGCAGCTTGTTTTTTCTTATGAATTTGGGACAATAGATGAGCTCATTACAGGATGCATGCACAGTGCATATTATAATATGCAGTCTTTGTATTCTGCCACTTCTTATTCCATATTTCCTCTTTTTATTCAACAGTATACACTCCTATTAAAGTCTTTATTCTATTAAGTCCCTGTTATATTTAATTTAGCCACCGTTTATTTCATCTAAGCCTCCGGTTAGCTTGTTTATATTCCATTTAACTGCTCTTTCCCCCCCCCCTCAACCAGCCATTGTTACATCCCTTCTATGCACTGTTATGTTTGTCTTCTCAGAGCTTGCCAGGTCACGGTCTGAACTTGGCTTCCCAGTGCAGCGTTGTGTCCTTTAAAGAATTTAACCAGACACTGAGAAGTTCTGACTCCGCGGCCTTTCGCTCCGGGCGTAGCAGCCCAGTAAACACGATGGTATTTTGCTCTGTTTTTCTTTCCGCTCATAAGGACGCCGTGTAAGTTGCTGTCTGTTCCGTCTAAAACTTGCCGCAGCGGTTTGATGGGAGACAACAGAACAGACCATTAATTCCACCGTAAACAGTCCAGGAATGATATGAATACTAAGCTGTGAGCCAAACAGCCTGTAGGGCTCAGGGCTGTGCAAACAGCCACAGAAGGTCACTGGAATACAGCAGTATTTTAAATACTCTACAGGGGCCAAAAGAAGGATGGTAGTGGTCGACTCAGTCTGAGCACTTGAGCAAGGCAGCAAATAAAAGTATAAATTACATCAGAGGACAGGTTTGGTTGAGGATTTTGGAAATTTGGATTCTACACGACCAGCTGCTGTGTAGTTTGACTCTTTTTAAATGAGCATATTAAAAACAGAAGGTGACACATTTGTTCTGCTCAGTAAATCATTCGTGGAATGAATAAAGTTATGAAAAATAATTAACCTTCCAAGCAAAAACTAATGGTGTGATTTAAAAATAAATGTCAGCTTTCCAAAACGAGAAATGACTGTAATTTACTCAGTAAACAGTAACTTCATAACAACTTCTTGCACTCTATTAAGCCTTGACTGAATCAGCTGTGATTATTTAGCTCTCAGTCTGTAGTTACAAAGACTCTGGACGACCTGAAGTGTAAAACTGTCTTTGGTGTCAGTATTCAAAGTCTGCTTTCCAGGAAACTTAGAGTTCTGTAAAGACCGTGATTGGTTTTAATAGCGTGGTCTCTTTCCCATTAAGTTAGCTCAGCATGGAGCAAACACTGCCCAGAGGCCAGATGCATTAAACTCTGTGTAGATTCGCGACAATGAAACGATGGCTCGAATGTAAATAAACGGATGATGTAAACATTGTAAACATGAGTTTATGGTCTCAATCTCTAGTTTCAAGTCTTCTTCAATACAACATGATGTTCATTTAGTAAATTATGGTCCATTTGGAGTCAAATAGACATAAAGCAGAGTATGCTTTAGGGCGGGGCTACACAGTGATTGACAGGTCTCTACCAGAGACGAATACGAGGTCTCTACGTCAATTTCAGTCAGCAATGGGTGACGTCACGATAACGACGTCCCCTACTTGTATACAGTCTATGGTCTGCTTCTCTACTTTGCACTCAAGTGTTTTGAATAACGACGTTTGTAAGACTAGTCATGTCACAGTGGAGAAACAAAAGGTTGATTGTGTTTCTGTGGACGTATAACAACCTAACCAGTATAGAAATATAATTCCCAGAGATCCTAAAGAGTATTGAACAGAACTACAGAAGCCAGAGCAGCTGACCACCAAGCCAGTGAGTCATGTTTAAAAACATAATCTGGTGGCTTGGTGTTTATTCCGTTATCCCTGTATTAAAAATGCTGCTATTTTCTGGATTGCAACCCCCCGCCGAGCCAATTGCACCTTTTTAGCTGTAAACGACATCACCGAGCCGTGCAGATTTTCCCTCTCGTATCTTTTCTCTCTCTCCTGTGCAACAATGTGCCACATCATCACTTTTGTAACACAAATGTGTCCAATAAATTACAAAAGAAAGCCTGACCAAGCTGTGAGCATCCATTAGTTTCACTATGTAGAGTTCCAGTTAGACTGAATTGATTTGTGGCCGTGCACACTACCAGAACCCACGGACCATAAAAGACCCCCGGACGAGGGAAAAAAATGTAATTAGTGAAGAAATAAAATGGATTTCCAGCTGTAAACCAGCAGAAACAAAACAGGAGAATCAGAATGATTAGTGTGATGGAGGTCTCTCCAGGAGATGTGATAAATGATGGGATGCACAGGAAATACTGACAGCGACCTCTCTACTTAATTAGCTTGGCAGTGGTTTGTGTGAAGCTGCCATTGCGTGGCGTCTTCGTGCTGGGCAGCGATCATGCGTGTGGACGTCATGGTTTGTGGACAGGGAGAGAGGTTCATTGAAGGAAGTTCAACTTAGAAATTCAGCAACATCTCCGAAAAACCTAAGACTAAAAGCTCAACACAGAGAATTCTTTCATTGATGTTAAAGTTATTCTAACACATTTAAACCTTGTCTTCTCAGTATCTTCATTAGTTGCTGTGGATGTACATTGAATACATTTAAAATGGCGTCACTTTTGCTACGCAACGTTTCATTTTGTTGGCTTTAACCGCTCCAAAACTCGGCTGAGCCCCCGGAAATGCACTGCACGTGACGACACCCGAGTAGCTTTGACATTTAGTCAGCAAGTGACATCTTCGTAGTCACTGTGGCTTCCTTCATGACAGAGTGAAGCTCATCTCACTATTAATGAATCCCCTAAAAATAGGCCGGCATGTGATGACTCCCGGCGGAGGCTGTTAACTGAGCGATGTGTGTGTTACAGGAGGAAGTGTGGGAGTGTGTGTGTGTGTGACTAATTTGTGCGCCTGCTTTTTTGCATCTGAAAGCATGAAAGAGTGTGTTCATGTATTTGTGTCAACAGTCAGAAAGTGAGTGAGAGGTGTTTTAGTATTACTAGATAGTTTCGTGGCGTTTCGTTGAAGTATCAAATGTCCCTTATTTAGTTGTTGATTGTTATTTGGACTAGAACATTACTAGCTTACCTTACATGTTACACACCCACCGTGTAAGTGAAGGAGTGTGTGCACAGATAGATGACATTAGATCTATTGTTTGTCTGTAGGCTGTGGCTGCTTCAGTGTAATAACAAGTGGACCGGTGATGAAAAGAGGTTCCTACTCATTAATTGGGTCACTTTATTAATAATTCAGCAGAATTCTGTGCTAATATTTTTTGTCACATCAATAAGAGGGGAGCTTTTTTAACCCCTGAAGGTCCATGCAGACTTAAGTAGTGTGAAACATACTGACTGAAGGTCTTGGCTCCTTAAGAGGTTATGTTTGAGCTCTATCATGTGATCAATCTTTAGGTTTCTTCATAATTCACTCTCTGGTTTTGCTCTTAAGGTTATGTATTGACATGACTATCCACCTCATGTCACCTCTAAAGAGGAGCAGCTGCAATAGCAGGCAGGTTACAAAAAGCAAGGGCCATCGAAATCAGAAAGGTTCACGTGACAGAAGAGAACAGAGCAGACAGTCGGACGTCTGTAGACATTAAAATGGGATCAGACATTTTTCTGACACGACACTGAACACAGCCTGAGGTCCTATTGTCTAAATCACTAGCACTTCAAAGCAATGTTATAAACAATCTTTTTTAATTCAGAATATACTACACATCCCCTTCAGAGAGTTTTACATCATGTTGCTTCTCTTTTGCTTTATATGTAAACTAATGTTTGAATACTGAGTTTGTTTATGGAGTCGATTGTGAAACATCTCTTCTAGCGGTGTTTTCCTTGTTTTCAACTTCCCACAGCCTCGACATACTACCCACATTCAAATTAATGCCGTTTTTCGCTGCGACGCCTGATCTGGTGTGATTGCCGCCTCAGAGCCTCAACTGACTGATTAAGATTTAAAGTGCAGGGTGCTGAGTGCTCAGTTCACTGCCACATACATTATCATTAATTAATTAATGATTAGAATGAATTACTAACCTCATAACGTTGGGACCTTTTGTGTTTAATAGTTCTGGACACCCAGCGACTTAAATAGACTGCTGAAATGCATGCTGGGTAACCACAGAGGGAACAGAGGGAAGGATCTTCAATTTGTCATTTTGAATGAATCCACGCATGTGGATTCGGAGCTGATTAGTGAAGACTGCAATAGCCACTGCTGTTGATTTAATAATGTCCTGTGTGGTCTTTAGATAGCTGGGGGGCCTGATGCAACATGCCGTTCTACTGCACAGTTCATGTATTAATGCACGAGATAAGACGTTATACGCTAGTAACAAACACACATGGGCTGGCGGGACAGATGTTCATTTAAACTACCACAGCACCCGTGATCACATTCACATGAGGATCAACGGAGAGCAAATATTGAGATTTGATCGTACAGAAAGTAAATGGATCATCTGCCATTCCTGTGATACAGAAGAAGTCCTATAAGTCCTGTATTTAGACCGGTCATTATAAACTCGCTGTGCAGCCAAGCGTCGTTCACAGCTACAGACACTTATTTTAAATCTGTGGTTATTTTAAAATAGTGGAGGCAAAGTTTCCCCCAAGATAGCGCCGGACGGCATGCTGGGTACAGCTCGCTCTCTGTCGCTCGCTACATTACATTCCAGAACAGATAAAGAAAGAGAGAACGGAGATCTATGGGACATATTTATAAGTTTATAAGTGTATCGCTGAGGACCCAATGAAGCGCATTGTCCAGTGTTAGGTTTGGATGAGCGGAGAGAGACCAAGCAGTCGGCCCGATCCGAACAGGCGCGTTTTAAATGGACACTGCACTAATGTATGAATGTGAGTAAATGATGCAAAAGACATGAAGAATATTCCCATTTGATGAAGCGCACCGCAGCCTTTAAACACACGAGGTCTTGACTTCAGATATTTCTCTGCATGTAGTGAGAACATCATACAGCTTCAATGAAAAACTGAAAGAAAGCAATACAGAAGATTGGAATAAGAGGGTCTTGTCAATGCTCAAGATACTTTATAGGAGTCAAGATGTATTCATATTGATGCAGATCTTCATTAATATGCACCAAATAGAACAAACAAAGCATAAACCCAAACGATGTTTTGAGTAAATTGGGTAATTCAAGTTATGTAATTCTGGCTTCATCAGACCAAACATAACCGGGACAAGGCTGCAGACATTCATTATTGCTGCATCATCACTAATACTAACAACTAACAATTCCAGTTCATCTCACATTACACTTGTGTCTAAATGGCTGTTTGCAGAGCGGGATGTAATCTGTGACGCTGACATGTTTCTGGCTGTGTATAGAAACACTTCTGTTTTCTTAATCAACCACAGCGCCGTGTGCCAAGATTAATAGCTCTGAAAGAAATCAGTCTAATGTAATTAGATGGCGCGGTAATTTGAGGATTTGCAATTAATGCCGGCTTGTTAATCAGGTTGTTTATTTAGATTTCAAGATTCATTCACCTGCGGAATCAGAGTGCTGCCTTTATCTGGTTCTGATTGAATCAATAGTGTTTTTGTAAATGCACTGATTGAATCTACAAAATCCCATTTATTCTGACAAAGCTAAATTTCTGCCTCTAGCACATAAGATACAGAATGAACTCTGTCCTGAGCTTCACATCTGCTGTGTGTTTTGGTAGATTTCATCACAGAGCATCTGAGCGGGAGTGTGTGCATTTTTCGGCATGACTTGCATCCGTGCGAGTCAAATCCTTCCAGCACTGCTCTAACCCAGTGAACATTATTCATTCATGTTTACAACCACAGCTTTTTGGCTGCTCCTCTGGGATTTGACCCTGCCACTTTCAGAGTAAAGGGGTGACGCAAGAGTTTTAGTTTTTCATCTCGTCTCCTGCTCTGATTCTGTCACATAAACCCCATGGAAAATATTATGAATAAAACTATGTGCTGGTCATGTGTTTGGGAAATTAGATAAAAGGGTTTTATTGGGTGAAGGGCATTAAGGTGAGAAACAATTGGAAGCATTGTAATGTCATGAGGGAGTGATTGTTACTTGTAAAACAAGTAACTCATGGATTACATGCAGAGTGACAATAGTAGTTTATTGACCGCTGTACTGTCTGTCCTAAACGTCTGTCAAAGAATGTCCTGGTGTGATAAAACTCATTTTGTTTGTGGCATCTTCCCCCTCCTCTCTTATCTTGAAACATGTTATCTCCCCCCCCCCCCCCCCCCTCGCTGGGTGTCTCTTACCCCTCTCAATCCAATGTCAACACTTCTTGGAAAATACCCATCACCCCTTTCCACTCCTCTCTGCCTCGCTGTTAGCTTTCTAGTGGTGGTAAAAAAAAGCCGCCTGGGCTCGGTGCTCATCACTCTCCTGCCTGTAATTGCTTCATTAGAGCCTCTGCAGCGTCTCTGCCTGGTAGCTGGGGAGATTTAATAAGAGCTCCGAGGATGCTCTCGGACTCTCGTGTCTGGGCTTCTAGGATATTGCCTTGGAATTTCTAATAGCCGGGCTTCGTTCCAACGGAGACAAAAAGTCAAAGAATGTCAAACTATGTACACTCCTGGATCCCTTCTGTTCTAATACGAGAGGCAAACGTAGCTCTCCCCAGCCTTTTGTGCTGCGGCTGCATCCCCAGCGGCTCCTGCTTCTTCTACCGCTGAGACTAAACAGAGTGGAGAGAGGGTTGAGTTTCCTCTGGTCCATTTTCTGAAAGATGAGATGCAGGAGGAGCCACATGATGTAAGAGGCAGAAGAAGCACAAATTAAACCTAAAGCTTTGCTCCCAAAACATGTTTTAACCCACTCCTTTAGACGAATCAAGTGGTGTGTTCTGATGTCTTTTTAGCATTTAATTACCATTTTGTGTTTCCCTGTTGAGCTGCAGTGGTGCATATCCATAATTTATGACAGAAATATACAGGTGCATAAGAAACTGGTTATTTTTAGGCTGCTCTGAACAGGCTCCGTCGCTTTCAATGTACTGTACACATAACTTTGGGTCTTGGTTGGTCACGACCAAAATAATTCACTAAAATAGAACTTGCTCTGGAGAAGTCTGGAGAGTTGGGCAACACTCCAATAAGGAATGTGAAAGTTCAGCAAAGTCATGACATTCTCCTTCAGTCATATGACTTCATTTAGCTAATGTCCTTGAATGCTTTTAATTGACCTTGAGCTGCCTGTCTACATGTAAAAGAAATCCACTGTAAAGTTGAACCAAACACTGTCTGTACTTGATAGCAGATGATAAAAGGAGTGGTCCAGGTAGAAACATTTCCAGTCCAGGAAATCAACCTATTTACCTCAATTTTCCAACATCAACAATTTCACTTCATGCTGTTTCTCTTCACTGCCATTTCTCATTTGCCAAGATGTTGGCTCTGCAACATTAGGGGAATGCACCCTAAGCAACTGTAGTAAAAAAAAAAAAAAATGGCATCTGAAGTCACGATCTTCCTGCTGGCGGGTTTCCATGTATGCAATATGAATAAAATGTATATTATCTCAGTTTCTGTGCTGAAAATAGCAGGAGGTACTATCTATTGAATTCATAGATTACAATAATTATCACAGTTACTACAGTTTGAAACAGTAGGAATGTAGGAATTCATTTGTAGTGCTAGATTCATTGTGTTTCCCACGGGATAAAATCATCAGCCATGTGCTTAAAATGTGCATGTTAAATGTGGAAATGACAGCTGGAGCAGTTAATAATAAAGCCTGGAGGCAGAGTAGGTATTATATAAGAGAGCCAAGGAGAACAGGAAGGTGTAGAGACCATTTAAAACACATGATACATAGTCCTATAGATTTGATTTATTTGTACTTTAGCCGAGCGTTGACGTGAATGAAGACTTCCCACCACAGTTAATGAAAGCTCTGTGTGTGTGAATCCCCCTGCAGATAATGACCAGTGCTTAGACTGAATAAGTATGAAGGGTGCTGCCACAAAGTATCTACGGTAGGAAATTACTATATATAGTAAACAGCATGGGGGGGGTGGGGAAAGCTGATGGCCGTGCGTGTTTGTGTGTGAAACAGACTCACAAGATGACCAGAGGTGCATGCGTGTCCAGTGTGTTTTTGCCTGAATGTGTGTGCATGAGCACGACACTGTAAAAGACAGAGGTGTAGCTTGCATTTGGTTCCAGTATGCATGATTGTGCACACACTGTTTGCACCAGAAATACACACATGCGTGCAAGCTGACACCCCCACGTGTGTCTCGTGTGTGTGTGTGTGTGTGTGTGTGTGTGTGTGTGTGTGTGTGTGTGTGTGTGTGTGTGTGTGTGTGTGTGTGTGTGCATGCGTCATACTCACGTGATGACCAGTGAGGTGGCGAAGAGCAGCGTTCCCAGCAGACCACGCTGGCAATCTGCGTTCTTCCTCTGGCGCTGGTGCATCTCGCCGCCGCAGTTGTCACAGCAGCGGCACATGCAGAAGAAGATGCCCATTATCGGCACCAGAACGGCGAACAGCAGGCCAACCGCTGCACATACTAGGAAGCCTATCTCGTAGTAGATGGCCTGTGGTCAGCGGGCGGGGGTGAGATGAAGAACGAGGGACAGTTTATTCAGGAAACAACATCAGAGGTGGGAAGGGAAAGGAAGGGAGATGAAACAACAAGAAGGGCAAATGGGATGGAGGGTTTGTAGAGCGAAAACAGAATTGGATAAGGAGAGGTGAGCAGATGAGTTGGGGAGTGAGGGAGAGAAGAAAGGATAGATTAATAACGGCATAAAGGAGAAGAAGGGAGGACACACACAAGGAGGCAGAGGATAAAAATGAGCTACAAATCTAAAAATATCAAGACGGATCCCACCGCTGGAAATTCTCTCTCTACTCTTTGTCCAAAAGGGATTTGTGGTTAAACAATAGACACACGTTGCGTAACACTACTCACTGCCGGAGAATCCTTTCTTTGTAATTGTTAAATACTACGAGTCAATTCAATGCACGGCTCCTTAACTACATTATTACACGTAAATGCCAAGACTCTCTTTCTTCAAACCGTTGAGGGCGACAACACTTTTCTCACATACAGTACCACTGTGAGCGGGTTGAGACTTACAGTAGCTTAAGCTTAACGTTGCTTTTTACATAAATTTCCAATAAACCGCAATATGCACTGAGAGGATAGCAACACGTGAAGGATGATGGGAAAATACTCAAAGGAGTCAGAGCCATCCATGTTGCCCTGTGGTGCAGTTATTCCCACTCTAATGAAGGAGAAAGACAGCATTTCTGATGAAAAACCTGCTTCAATAGGAATAAACTACAAGGCAGCACTGCTGCTCTGAGGAACTTCAAACTGGAATTGAGTCTTAAAATCCAGATACAAAGAAACAAATCTGCCCTTGGGTGAGATAATTACACCTGTTTGAGTGCAGTTCATCCCTTTTTAATTATTTTATTGCATTAAGTTTCGCAAAAAACAAGGTGCTTGACTCAACCAGTTCCAGTTTATTACCAGTTATCACGAGACACGGGGAAATTATCTTGTGGCAGATTTCTGTCACTTGGTGCAAGATAGGATTTTAGTGATAAGATGTTGGACAAAAAACCTTACAACTCCAGCTGTACGCCTTAATTTAAAAGTTACATTGTCCCATTATAAAGTGAGGGTTTGTTTGGTACACCCAGATAAAACTAATGCAGTCTGATATAACAGCCATAGAGTCTACCTTCATGGAGGTTAGAACAATTCATCAGTCCCATTTAAGACTAGACCAACGATTGGATACAAAAATACTTATAATCATAATCTACAGCCTCCAAAATGACTATAAAGTAGAGTCAACACATGAAGCATTGTGGGCCCGATCTTACCCAGTGCAAAGCGGTGCACTGTGCAGCTCATCTGTGCGCCCATCGGCGTCTTGGTCTAAAAATAAGGTGTGGTCCGGCACTAAAGAAACTGGTCTGAAGTACATGACGCAGTATTTTCCTGCTATTTACAACTGATGTACATGCTGCGTGCTTCATGTAGCGAAAGCAATTTCCACACACCTGGCTTTTAAAGTTAATGGGCGATGACACCCTGATTGGTTTAATTCATGTTACGCCCAAAACACACCCATGATTAATTAAGAGACTAAATACAACCCCTTGCCTCAGATTATGCACCATTTAATGAGCGGAAGTGGAGGAAGACATGCGGCAAATTCACTTAGATTTAGTGTGTCCCAATACATTGAATGTCAAATTCTGTATGCCGAAAAATACAAGGATGGTCTACTGCATCCGGTCGCATTTTGCAGGTTGCAAGAGCACATCCTTTTCTTGCCATTTTTACCCACAATCCTCTGCGCTATTAGCAAGAGGGTCAACGTTTAAGATGCAACGTTATGAAGTAGTACGTCCCAATTCAATGCTTAGAGCTTGCATCAGTACGTACTTTGTAAGGGCAGTGGTGGTATGTACTAAAAGTAAGAAAAAGTATGCGGTTTGGAAGTCAGCGGAGAATCTATCGTGTGATTGTCGTATTAGATCACATTAGTTTTAGCGAAGTGTAGCTAATGAACTGACAACTGAGTGTACATTACCTGTGGGACTCTAAAGAAAAAAAACCTGAACTTGACGGGACAAACTAGAAAATGGAAAGTTGTCAAGCTGAAGTCTTCTTTCCTTTTTTTCAAGAAATATAAGTTTTTTTAAATGTACAAAAATTTGAAATGCAGGTACAGTATCGGCAGTGAACAGTTAGACTGTTAATAATAGTTATTGGACAGTTAGTAGGAGTGTAGTGAGGTCGTTATGGTGAGGACCAGTAAGATTAGGATGGAGGAGAGAGCATAGGAATGCTGACTGTCATATTCTTCTATATGAATACTCTGTATTTACAGTTTGTTCTGCTTTGCTTCTCAATCGTCAGCTCTGAAATCTGCACATCCGTCATCACAAAGCCTCAATAATCCTCGACTTTGATTGAATATTAGAAATATTCAAGGTGACTCAATTTCTTTCAAATTTGCCCAGATATATTGAGAGAGTTGAAATTGCTGCTGTTGGCAGGTTGTACAGTACTCCTGTCATGTACCACAGTGCTCCCCGTTAATCTGCCCCGTTCTGAACCGCACTCGGCACAGGCTTTGGAAATTGGCAAAATTGAATAGGGGATTGGCCAATTCCCACACCACATGTAAGGTGTCACAATGATGTTCAATAGCTTCTCGTTATGAAAGGATCAAAGCGGGGCTGCTATCACCGCTCCTGAATGGACGAACTGCTCTCCCGGCTGATTCACACTAATCTTAATCGCCTCCATAAGTCATGTCCATGACCCGGCCTTCTCTGGAGACCTGCGGCTTTTCTGCTTTTTAACATGCAGGGTGAAAAGAAGTGGCTTCTGAACTCGTCAGAGAGGAGTATTCTTCTCTGGTTCATCCCTAAATCTCTGTGCAGAGTCTCAGGCGGTGGACATAATCCAACATCCGAAAGCGTGTGTTTAGCTGAGTGGGGTTCCTGGATGTGCTATAAACATAGTTTATGAGATGTAGGAAGAAAGAGACCCCAATCAGACCCTTTCTGACCTAAAAGTTACTGCAAGGAACTTTCATTTTGTGTCGATTACGGTGGTCCCTGTGGACCAAAGTGGTTCAAGTGTTTCCGAGCACCAGATTCCCTTCAGGAAACCTCTCATTTTACTTCAGGAGTGTCTGACAGTGGGCTGAATCCGACCCAATGACAATTATTAAGAATAACTATATAGAAATAACCAATCTACTCGCCCATTGTCTGGTTTACTTATGTAGGTCCTAAAGAGACGTCGGTATTAATTTGAGACGGTTTCATAACCAATTAAAAGTTCCTCACAGTAACTTTAAAGAATACAAACAGGGAGGAAAAGAAGAATCCAACGTTTTGACAATATTAAGAGGCAAAGAAAGAAAGAAGAGAGACACTGGGCGTGTGTGTGTGTGTGTGTGTGTGTGTGTGTGTGGGTGTGTGGTCTGCCTTCTAAGAGCACCAATGTCAGCCCAGTTGTTGGGGACATTTTGCAAACTGAACGCTTGCATTGTCATTGTGCTTCTGGGCTCTGCTTGTTATTGGGTGAATCTTCACAAAAAAAAGGTCAAAAATGTTTTAATTTTGTTCCACCACCACTCTTCAACAGCCCTCAGCTCTGACTATTTTTGGACTAAAGCTTTGTGTTGGCAAATACCCAAAAGAAGAAGGTGACCTTCCTATAAGAGCACACCGAATGATGAGGTGGCATCGTGTCTGAGGGCTGAAGATTTTAAAGTGACGATCCTTAAGATGTCAGACCGGGTTGATTTCTCTTTGTGTGAAAACAGTGGAGTTGTGCTTAAAGTTTAGTAGTCTGGAGTCTTGAATTCTGAATGAATTGACGTCATGGTTCTTTGTGTTTTTAGTGCTTCCTGTTTGGATTCATTGTTGTGCCTCAGATCCTGCTGCTTGATAGTGAATTGGATTGGATGCCACTTTGGATCCACAAGGGAGAACATCAGGCTTTATTCTCCATGATGTCTTTTATTAGGTAGGGAGGAGAAGTCAAGACTGCAACAAACATCAAGCCTTTGATCACAGCTGGACTATTTCAATCCACTGCATAGAGGCTTTTATTTAAACCAAGATTACACCGGGACATTAACTGATTAACCTTCTACTATCAGGGAAATGATCCAATCTACTCTGGGTTGAAATGGTCTTTTAAATCAGGACGGGTCTGATGTTCCGTTGTTTGGTGGAGACATAGAGGAGATTGAATGTGAATTACACAAACCAATAAACCCTTTTGCTTGATTTAATATGTTTGTTGGTTTATTTTACATAAGCAATCAAGGGAATTAGCTCTTCTATGTATGTCATTGGATAACATTTCCATTTTGGGCAACGTAAATAATGAAAGTTGATCCTTTTCTGCCCTTTAAAAGAAAAGCTTTGTCTTGGAATTACTGTCTTTGATAAACCAGAGTCATGGATCTAATTCATCTAAAATCCATCGGCTACAGAGTCAACACTGTAGATGTTGAACTATGAGTGTAGAAGTGTGATTGATCTGTCCTGATTGACATTAACATTGGTTGTTTGAGTGTATTTTTAGCTGTTGTCATTGTACATCACACATTTCAAAAGAGACCAGAAAACTTGTTATCTCCTTCTCACTACCTATAAGGTGCAATGTGATGTTCATGGTTTAGTTTTGGTTATTTCTTTCTAGTGATGTATTTGAAGCTCGCGTTTACGAAGCCCTATGAAGCTGTGGCAACGCTGTGTGTCAGAGGATCCACGTCGCTGTATAGTAGTAAAAGAATTCTGCTGACATCAGCACACAAAAGATCAAGCGTTTGTGTTACGTGCTGGATTTCTAAGGGCCACAAGTCGCTAGTAGGAAACAAAGGATGCTATTTAACAATACGCATAACTTAGTAGAGTTGAAGCAACGACATTAGTGTGAAAGAATATTACAAATGGTGTGTAAAACGCATAGATTTCATTCTAGAGCACTAACACGCTTCCTTTTTGATCCAGTCAGCATGTTGCTCCTCCAGGAAGCTGAAGAGATCTAAATCAGGACTTAAGTGAGACAGAAGCTACAGTTTTGGCAAAGCTGGTGTTTGTAAGGTGGATAGGATGGCTGGGTGGGAGTCATAGGGCTGCACAACTAATCACACGTATTCAAATGATAAAGATGTTAAAAATAAATAAAATAATTAGTAATATGGCAACTAAAGTGAAATGAAGTTAGTAGTTTTAGCTGGAATTGTGCAGCCCTGGTGACTCGGGACAGTGGAGCATGATACAACGGGGGATGGGTTTCACTGTGAAGTCCAGTGTGCAGACGTTACCTGAAGGGTCAGCACTATGTTCTCTGGCTGAGGGAGATCAGATCAGATGGAGAGGGCATGCAGAAGACAAAGGCAACGCAGCATCAAAGAAAGAGCAAAGCCACCAAACAAAAACGTGGATGAAATAGAACAACATAAAAAGAGAAATCAAAGGATTCTGGCATGCTTATCCACATAGTTGCATATTGAAACGCTGCACACAGACACAAAATTCTCCTATAAGTGAGAGGAAGGTGCAGAGCGAACCTTTTGATCTCAGGGAGTGAGAATAAAAAGAGATCTTTGGTTATCAAGGTTGTTCCTTGTGAAATCTAAAGTGATGTTAAAGTGATGATCTCGTTAAATTCACAGGTTGTGCCAGTGAAAGAGATGGCCTTGCCTCGGCTTGTAAAAGCTTTCACACCTGAGAAGTGATAGACTACGGAGTGTCTCAGAGGTACATCTCTTCTGTAATATATATCACCAATCAGAAAAACATATTGCAATAACATAAAATAAAAAACGTAAAGCAAAACAACCATTTTCACACACACACACGCACACGTTACCTTTTGGTATTCCGTCTGAATGGCTCCAAACTTGTCCTTTGTCAGTTTGACAATCAGATCTGTAACGACACAGAGAAAACAAACGCTACATGAAAAGACTGCTGTTTTTTTTATGCAGCCATAACTGCATTGTATGCATTTAGCATCTTTTATCTGCTCACACAGTGTGTCAGAGATGTAACCAGTCTTGTGGGTTATTAGCTTGTAAAGGAAAAAGACTTCAGTAAATGACGGCTACCTTGAGGGGTAGTTTTCTGATGAAGTTATTGTGGTGTGCATAAAGCTTATGACTTCATTTTACAACCTAATTCATGGTCATTTTCATCTTTTATATTAGTAGTGAAGTACCCGTTCAGTCTTTCTCAAGGACCGTTCACCCACACAACCTCACACTCCACACTGGGTTTCCTTGAGCAATACACTTGGCAAGCTTCAGTCAATCGGATGAACGTTTGTTGAGGATATTACTAATAAGATCTTAGATCTCCGGTCTGTCTTTATTTATCTGTTATAGGATGTCCTGTAGCGAGCTGTCCCCAGCATGGCGTTCGGCAGTGCTATTTTGATAATTGATTAATTTACTTTTTAAAGGAGAAACAAAGCCAACATTCTCTGATTCCATTTTTTTAAATGTGAATAATTTCTGGGTTCTTTACTCCTCTGTGACAGTAAAATGAATATCTTTGAGTTGTGGTCAAGAAAAGACATTTGAAGACGTCATCTTGGGCTTTGTGAGACATTGATGGACATTTTCCCCCATTTACTGACATTTCTTAGACCAAACAACTAATCGATTAATCAAGAAAGTAATCGTCAGATTAATCGACAATGAAAATAACGTTAGTTTCAGCCCCACAGTGAGTAGATAACGCACTAATAAATATGTTCGTGGATCTCACTCGACTCTGCACTTCCTTCCTTCAGCAATACAGCCGTCAAGTGTGAAGTCGATCCAATGATTGGTTGTCCAGAAAGTCTTACGGACGGACAGACTGACAGAGTCTCCTTCCATTTTAGTTCGACGAGCTTGTTATGGAAACTTTCCTCAGTCAGCTGCAGGAAAGTGCCGAATATAGTTAATATGGGAAATTATTGCTGTCAAGCTGAAGCTGCAAGTTGTCATCTTTGACAAGATGGTGTCAGGAAATTCAGAGCCCAACTCTGACAGTGCAGTGCCCCTTCATCCCCATCTCTCCCCTCTGGGTTTAGACCGGGGCGACTCTGACACAACTCGTACTTTATTTATTTCTGGCCTGACATCACGTTAGGATCCCGATGGTGTCGTTGACATTCTGGTTTCCTGTGGATCTCAGCGGAGCTAACAGTGAAACTCTATTTTCAGAATACGGGATTCTGGATGTAAAAGTAAATGCAATATTTTACCTGATTATAATGATAAACGGTTACAAATGTGTGGCTGCGAATGACATTCTTTCTATAACACCAACCGATAAGACAACTTCAAAGAAGACGGAAACACTTAAAATGGATACTGCAAATTAATAATGCTAATCCAAATTTCCAGATGGGAAAAACACTTAAAGAACTTGCAACTGACGTGGTTCTGTTCACATGATGCTGTTTTATCGGTTCATTTTGAAACTGTGGTGGGACAAATTAAACTATGGCGGTCTGCCGTCTCGTTAATACATGGGAAACACAGATTTTTATACTTAAATTATTATTTAAAAAATGATGTAATGGAGACACTGAATAATAGTTGTTCATTAAGGAAAGTGTCTGAAATTACATCACTTTTGTTGTTGCAAGTCATTTTTCAACAATTCACTTATATTCAACCCACTTAAACAATGGAAATCATACAGATTCAACCCAAACAAATGTATTTCCTATCAAACACCGCTCGTCTCCGTTCTCTTTCACATCTACACCTGGAGCAGCGCCGGCTGTGACTCATCACACGATGATGACAGAGACAGCAAGTCTTCTCAGAGGCAATCAGGCTCACGAAGGCTTCTTCCTCCTCCTGCAATGCAGTGTTTCTCTCTCTGAAGGAAGAACATATCCTGCAGATAAAGTGTTGACAATGATTGTTTTAATTCATCACAAACAGGCTGATGATCCCTGCCTGGTATTCAAAGCATGAGATTTGTTTTAATGGGGGGGGGTGCGCTCCGGGCTCATACTGTACTTCACCTCGTTATTACGGCTGTTTAAGAAGAGATGAGCTTATCTTTTTAAAGCAGTCGCGTCTAATTGCCTTTTATTTAAACATTTATTAATGCAGGATTATTTGACTGAGAGGGCGTTTAGTTTCTCAGTCAGTCTTCTTCACACTCGTATGATTCCACGCTTGGCCTGTCCGGTTCAACCACAGACTGGTTGTTACAGAACTAGAGCAGGTGCAGCTCAGGTGCCTTGCTTAAGGGCAGTTTGATAGTTGTTACAGTAAGCAGGTTGAAGGTTGTCATGCACTTTTTCCTGCCAGCATTTTCGCTCCAACAGTCCGTCACTGTTGTGTGTTTCAGCACTGAGCTGTAAACCGATCCGAGCTTTGAGAGGAAAATAGAGCAGCGAGCCGAGCCCGGCTATCGTTTTGTCTTGTCGCGATGGCCCTTTTGTCTGCGTTACAAAGACGCTCCTGACCTTGTAGGGAATAGAAACTGTAACGATGGTAAACAAGATCTCGACAACTGCACAGTCATTCAGGCCCAAACATTGCAGTAATATACGTCAACATATGAGAAGGGCTGCTTCAGATTTGTGCCGACCTCACTGAAAGGCAGACGTTTAGGAAGAAGATATCGGCTCTAAAAGAGGACAATTGAAACACAGAGACGGATCAATAGCACATTACTGTCAGCACTTTTGGGGAATATATATCCAGTGGAATAAGTATTCTACCACGATTTAAATGATTACTGAACCCTGTCTCCTCTGAATTAAATACATATTGCAAGTGCTGATTACTTTATCGTCACAATGTCAGAAAATAGGACCCAAAAACTGTAATGTTTTGTTCTAATGCATGAGCTCGTGTGGTGTTCATATACCACGGTAAGAAGAGCAGGGCGGAGAGGATGGCTGGGCTTTTGGTCTTCTCATGCTTCCAGTCAGCTTTTAATCTTCAATATTTAATCAAGACCTTAACTTCCCCCGACATTCACCTAAGGGCTGGCTCCCAGAAGCAATTTAAAGCGTGATCCCGGCGCTTATACGAAACATGTTCATCAATGCAAATTAGTTTTGCTTTAACCAAATTGATAAGAGACAGTTTTGCAAACCCAAAACGTCGAGTCAACCTACTCGGAGTGAGAGAAGAAAGATAAGGCGGCTCCAGTCTGACCGAGAATGAATAAACGAATGAACAGCAGATTGATTACCAAAGAAATAAATCAACAGGTTTAATTCAGCTGAAGAGGCCTTAGGAGAAATATCTGCACGAGCAAAACTCCCAACATCTGGAAATATAATAATGTAAATCAGCTTGTCCCTGCTGTAATCACAAGGAATAAAAGAAGCAGTACAGGATGGAGGGATATACGAGACGGGAGGGAGGAAGAAAGGACAGAGGAAGATCAAACACAGAGGGATGAGAGAGGAGGAAACCAGGAGAGGTGAGAGAGAGAAAAGCACCAAGGCGAGAGGGCTGGATTGGATCCAACCTCCGATTCTAGTGAGAGGCGTCTAATCCCTCTCCATGAACCAAAAGCTCACTCGCTGCTCGTTTCCACCCACGTTAACCCCCCCCCCGCTCTGCTGCCACTCGTCATTTACAAAATGTGTTTGTCAGGACGCTGTGGCATTTAACCCCCGCTGAGCTCACCTGTTGTTTGTTATAATGACACTATCATAGCTTCAGAGGTCCCCGCCGGATTGTAAACGGCTCTCTCAGTAAAAATGCACGTACAGTAATAAAAGCGTTCACGCAAATGTGTGAGTGAACAAATGTAAATGCGTAGCAGAGGCCAGCTCCGGTAGCTTCTGAGCTCTGAACCAAATGGAAGTGGAGGTTTTTATAGCAGACTTAATGAAGCTTTGCAGGGAGCTCGAGATAAAGCAGAACCTGGTGAGATGAATCTTTCATCAGTTTCACTAGAAGGGAGTCGCCCGCTCAGAGGAATCCAGCCGGCCTCTGTCTCAGTTTGGCTGCCGGGTTTCAAAATAGCAGAGGAAGGAGCTACCTTGATGGCCACGAACACTTTGTTCAAGGTTTCCCAGGGTGCACCTGGACCAGAACTTTATTCTCACCAACGTGGCTTCATAACTTGTGCAATTACACAGTTTCTATTTTGTTTGGTTCAAGCTACAGTTGAACATTTGGTTTGTGGCGTTGTTTTGAAGTTGGTATGTTTGTGAACCGGGGCTTCTTAGTAGAACATGAGCTCAGCATGTTTATTGAACAGATTTTGGTCGATCCTTCGTGATTTTGACAGCAGAGAGCCAAAACAAATCAGATTCCAGTCCATGTAACCTTATCTGAGCATCTGCATGGATTCGTCCACACTCCTCGAATTTATCATCTGCAGTGTTCACAAAAAGAAATAGCTTAATACGATCAGCCCAGAATGCACTTCACCCCTAATTGATTACATTTTGTTTATGCTTTGCTTTCCCTCTATCTGCCGGATAACGACATTATTTTCTATGTGCTCATGAAATATGTTTTTCCTGTAGTTGGTTCAAAATATGCAAACACACGGCTCACATATTGGACTGACACCTGCATTGAGACGACAGCAGTTTGAGTTTGATATTCAAAGCAAAGGTTGGATTATTTATTTACACCCCTCATCATAGCTACTGTTTACTCTTCTAGTCCTTCTGCTTTCTGCAGAGATGGATGAGAAGAAAGAGCTTTCTAGAAGTATGATAAAATAACATATCTACATTGCTATAATGAGAGGCTGCTGTCTTTGAGGACACAATTCAAACTTGGAAAAACACAAAAAAACATTTTTAACCCAAGTCAAGTGTGAATTATAAATCGGATTCTGATTATATTTATTAATTTAGGTTGTGATTGATTCCAATGGGAGCCAGTTTTCACTTTGTTTCAAATAATCTAAACTTACACAGAAACGTCTTTGTAAGCTCCAAACAGTTGTTTTTTGACTGAAGTGTGGCTGAATACAGTGCTTTCACCTCATCTTACACCTCCGTATACATCCACTTTTCATGTAACCATCACTTTATATTGAAAGCTATACCATAATTTGCCATATTTATGATCATAAACTTTTAAAATCTCAACACTATGAAACAACTAGTAGATTAATTGAATGACAGAAACTCAATTGACGATTATTATAATTGTGCAAAGCCTTTTTACAGTAAAAATGTCTGATTCTCGAGTTCCAACGTTACAAATGTGATGATTTTGTAAATGGAAAAGATATTATAATTTGAATATATTGAAAGTATTTTTTAGACTAAACAATTAACAGATGTATTAACTTTTAATTTTCTTGTTTGATCAGTGACACAAATAATCGTTATTTGAAACCCTACAAAGATTAAAAACAAATGAAATAGGAGTTGGTGAAAGTAATTGACAGCTGCCATGTATTATATAACCTCCATAATAACTGTATACTGTACAATAAGACTTTGTGTTTAATTTGTTAATTAAAGAGATACAAGAGCAAAATCATCACAGCTAACAAACTGCGAAGTGTGACCGCTAATCCTCCCAGCAGCCCCTCTGGGTGTCCGTGGAGACAAAGGCGATTAATTCCGCGGATTACATGATTTAACAGAAGAGTTGCAGCCTCCGCCTTCACTGACTGAATACAATAAACACGCATGTCCATCTATGTGTCGATCGTCTATGAGGGGCAGCAGAAACAAACATTTACATACACCACATACTATGTAAACTTTTAAGAGTTTGATCAGAAGAGCTACAACAAGCAGAGTTAATCAGAGTTATCTGTATATGATTTTATGTTTGCTTATCTTCGTTCAGCTTGTTATTTTTGTGTAACTTTATATTTGTGTCCTCCAGTGTATTGAGAGTGACTAAAAACCGAGTAAAATTATCTTTTTTGTGTCGACATATCTTTTTCAATAAAAGCCAAAGTTGCCAAATATTAAATGTGGTCAAAATGCAAGAAGTCATACGAGACCTCAGCTCTAATAAAATAGTACTAAAATTGATAAAATTCTTATTTATATCAGAAAATATCTCATCAAAGTTAGCAAACGCTTTCTCAACCTCTCCAGACATTTGACGCCAGCTTTCAGTATTAATAGAGTACGACACCTCCACTCTGACCTGTTTCAGTAAGTAGAGACCAATGCATTTGCCTGAATCTAACGGCATGAGAGCAGAGCGAAGTGAAAACCAACGAGGATCTCGGGCGATATTGTGAAGAACACGCCGTCTACGACGCACAGCTTGCCGCTTCAGTACAGCTTGACAGCGACGCTCGCCCCTATTGTCTCTGTTCAGTGATGTTTATGTTTTTGAGTCTTTCCATTATTTGATAGAATTCCTTTACAGTTTTTGTTCTCATGACAGTAGTTTGCACAGAGTGGCAGGGGAACAAGGATGTGTCTGTTATGAAGCGGTGAGTGTAACCAGTAGGACATCCTGTGGTTGTTATTGAAGCAGAGCTGTTGAGATGACTGACCTTTGTAAAGGCTGCGCTGAGGCTGCATGAGCTATTCAGGAATATCATGTATCATACCGTCCATGAGAAGCCAATAACCTCGTCCCCGTGGGAGATTAAAGCCCTTCTTTTTTTCTTCTAATAAACGTCACACAAAACAGGTCCGATTGACAATGAGGCTGCCTGGAGGGCGGTGAGACGAGTGATGAGTGTTGAAGGGCGCACAAAGCACTTTTCCCACTATGGTGCTGAAAAGAAAACGGATTTCTACTGAAGCTCGGTTTTAACCTTTCCCTTCTCTGCCAGACAAGCACATACTCCGTCTCTTCTACTTGGTCCAGTCACCGCTGTGACTTTGACACTCGGGCGTTCCCTCTTCTAGCCGGTAATGTTCTAAACCTGCGAATCTAAACCTCATCTGCAGCGGCTGCACTCGCTCTAAATCAATTTGGAAAGAAAAAGCCATGTGAAATTGCAAAAATGTATCTTTGTTAGGCCGTGCGTGACACTCATTCAGATGGCATCTTCATCTTGCTGCTATATAAAGACGGCGCAGCATAATACCTGCACTGTGAAGATATATGCGTTATATTTCAGTCAAATTCTTTACATCTGGTGATTCAATAATGAAATCCACTTTGCGAGCTGTGTGAAGCCTCTCTTTGTTTATGATATACTAGATATCAAGTCGATATCAAGTAGTTTGCAAATCCTGTTTAATACAGTTTAACACATAAAATGAACAAACAGTGATGAGGATCCCCTAAGAGAGGACTCCGTGAATAAACGATGTGCAGTTTAAAAAACTAAATATCAAAATCAATGCGTACTGCAGGAACTGGAATGGGAGCGGAGCAAACCTTACAGACGAGCGCTGCTTGCTGCTAGATGCTGTTAATGCTGCTGGTGTCACAACTGAAGCTTATTTTATGTCCTCAACTATTTTAAGTTGCTCTGCTTGAGAAAATGTAGAATCTGCAGAAAGTGTAAAAGAGGAAGAGACAGAGGTAAAGACTTGGCAGCTTGATATCACAAATGGTGCACAGGTAACACGCCATTTCTAGAGAAAGTCTTTGTGTGTAGGAGGTCGGGGTGGTTAGGTCAAACAAACAGGACTTTCACCAAGGAGACCGCTGTTTCTGTTTGAAACTAAAAGTCAACTGTTGACGAATTTACATATGAACTTACGTATGTAACTTAATTTACGTAACAAACATACTTATTCAAACCCAAACCATGATGTTTTCCCAAACCTAACCAAGTAGTTTTGTTTGAATTCACAACATTAACAGCATGTTTAAAACTGTGACGTGTTGGGACGGAGAACGGGGCATTAAATGTGACATGCGAACGTTCCTTAAAAGTGGCGTCTTATTTAAACGCCTTCCCATTAGAACACACTGCAGACGGACAAATAAAACCACAAAGAGAAATAATTCACTCTCTTAGAAGAGGAAGGACAGAAAGATGGATTGATACATCGATTAGTAAATAGATGCATGAATGATAGTTGGGTGGAAAGATTTAAAGTTAAACAGATGAAGTTGGAAGATGATTGTCATGCTGTCTGTGCTGTATTTACTGACGGCAGTGTGGCTGGAACTAAAAGGGGGAAAAAAATTCCAATCAACTTGCTCCAGAAGCCAGCAGCCGAATCAACAGAACTCTGATATTCCCCCTCCTAAGCCCCGGCAGTTGTCTGTGACACCGTTGCTAACCGGCTTATTACAAATATAAATAAATAAGTAAGGAAGTAAGCCTGGCCATGGGGATACACTTCCACACCACAAAAACTTCCTTCAGCCCTGCTCCGCTTGTAAGGCACAACAAAGCAGACAGACGGTCAGGGATTTATTTTTTATTTTCCTGAGCAGAAGGTTGTGAGCAGAAGCTGTTGCCAACTACGTAGACGCTCCCTCACAAAGTTATCTGGGGACACGCACTGAAAATGGGAGAGAGCTTTATGGAAAGAATTAAATTCAGCAGGAGTTGTAACACTGATGTTTGGCCTCTTCGTCGCTTTAGTGACATCAACAAGGTGCCCTCATTTTTTACACTCCTGTGTAATAATGCACAACATTTTCATATAAATACTATTATTTAAAGCTGACATAGTCAATATGTTTGTATTAACAATGGATCAAATGACTGCATGTATGAGATCTCTACAGTTTCCGTCAGCTCTACGGAGTGTTTTGGCGTCTTTCGGCTCATAGATTTGGTTTTACAGCCTGCAATTTTAACTGGTTCAGTCTCACACTCGCATCAGCGTTGTTTCCAGATACAGCAGTTAGCGACTAGCTGGTGAACAAAGTGGAACATTTTGCCGCTAAGGAGCCAGATATTTCCCTCAGGAGCAAAAACAGAGTTAAAGGAGAGTGAAGATGAACATCTATTGGGTGGACAGAAAAACAAGCCTAGATCAATGCTAATGTTGCTCTGGATCTCCTGCATGTGTATGAAGGCGACTGTTCACTAACACGTTCGACTTATCAACTCATCTTTTGTGTTTACAGTTTCTTACTGCAGCCCCCAAATCACCAAAATACCATTAAATGCAGATTTGATCCTCACACTTTAGTGAGTGTGCCGACAGCAAAGTATAGTTTTTATAGTTTATTCAACAGAAGTCAGGCAGGTCTTCTTCTTAAACACAAGACGCAACTCTGGTTTGTTTGGAATAAACAGAATAGTAACCGAGCAGAAGAAAGAGTAAAGGAAAAGAGAAGCCAAGCGGAGTACCACCTCCGCTTTTTGGCAGCATTTAAAGCTCTGCGACCAAATTGAATATGTGTAATTAAACAGAAGATTTCAGCGTTAATAACTGCATATGTCACGGCAGTATGTTTAGCCTTTTGACACCTTCTGGAGGTCATGGCGGCCTCAGGCTGTGATCAGACACGAGGCTCTTCTCAATGTCGAGCAACAGAAGGAGCTGAATCCTTGCCAGGGATATTTCGTCATCCTTGTTGCTATGCAACGAAAAAGTCTTTCAGTATTTTGGGATAATGGCTTTTTTTTTTGGGGTGTTTTCTAGAAAAGTCTTTACTGGAGTGAAACAAAAGGAGACAAAGAAGAAAGATGGAGAGATGAGCATTGTGCAACCACAGTAAAGTCCTTAACATTATTCACATACTTTAAACTGCTACATAGTTTACCAGCAATACAAACTGTATTACTGAATTTACAAACAACAAAAAACATGTATCTTAACCTCTGCTCTATCGATTTTGACCACTGTGTGAGTGATGAAGAGACTACTGCCGCGGTTACTGTTGTCTTTTCAATGTGACTTTTGTGATATAAAACTCAGCTGTGTCCCATAGACACTTCTTATATCATCAGAAGCTTTATGGTCTGTTTGACTCTAAATGGACCATAATTTACGAAATGAATATCATGCTGTATTGAAGAAGACTTGAAACTAGAGATTGAGACCATAAACTCATGTTTACATTGTTTACTGAGGTAATAAATCAAGAGAGAAGTAGAGTCATTTTCTCATAGACTTCTATACAACCAGAGGAGTCGCCCCCTGCTGGACAGTAGAGAGAATGCAGCTTTAAGACACTTCAGCATTGGCTTCACTCTTCATGACCGGAGCTTGCAGCCTGCTGTGTCCTCACTTGACACTTCAATGCAACCTGCCTGATCAGATATCGATCGCATATATATTGGCCGTATAGTGGCTGTAAAACAGTGGATAAACACATTTGGTTTTCGATAAATTCTTCCCATTGAAAGTCCTCCGTCGTTTTGTCATTTCAAATGTTTTTATTCGAAGCAGCAAAATCAGGAAATGTTGGGTTTCCCTTCTGTCTCTCGTTGGGAGAGAAGAAAAATATCTAATTGAGATTATTTTGACTGTCATTTTCAATATTGGAGGGGAATAATGCTTTCTACATTAATATTCTCATTTCTGTTGAAAAACATGTTAAAATGATGATGGTGTGATTTTTTTGTGGGGATCCGTAACAAACAAAGATGTTTTCTTAAGTCTGTAGATTATTATGTGTAGGCCCTCACATTAACCTGAGAGTACTTGGTTTATTTGGTCATAAACATTAACAAATAGGGAGTGTGAACTCTGATTTGGTGGGTTTTTCCTCCACTAGATTGATTGTTTCATCAGATCCGGTTTTGCTAAATGTCTTCCAGTGAATGTTAGTGACTTGACATTTAACTGAAATGTTTCTGATAAAGGACAGCAGGCGTGTGTGTGTGTGTGTGTGTGTGTGTGTGTGTGTCCTGACTGTTCGTATCAGAGATGACTTCCCATGAGCTTAGTGCAAAAACACCTCCGCACAAGGTAAACACTCTTGTTACCATAGAATCTGTAACTATGGAGAGAGAATCAGGCTCAGCTTTACACAACCAACAGACAGGAGGACACACACACACACACACACACACACACACACACACACTAATAAGAACGGTATTAGTTGGTCTTAACCTGTATCAGAAAGTTATCCTTCACATTTCAGTCGGTTTTGTCCTCAGCCTTTTGTTAGATATTAATGTTAATGCATCACACGAGACGTTTTCCATCTGTGTACATACAGTAAATGTATGCGAGCAGGTGTATGAAGAGCACTTTGTTGAGTGCTGGAGTCCGACACTCCGCTTAACTCTGTTTCCACACAGGAGCCACATGAGTAGCACACACATAACAACCTAACATCCTCTCGTCTCTTATCTGCTCACATGCGTGTTGTTGTGCTGTAAATACAATCCGGTCTGCAGATTTAGTATGTAAATAAACTTGACAGCCTCCCCTCAAGTGGAAATCACATTGATGGGTAGAAATGCATGACAGAGGGAGAGGCACACACACACAGATAAAAATAAATCTGGGCGACATGGCAACAGACGGTAATAAAGAATGATATGTTGCACAGGGACTTCAATCTGCAGTCTTATCCACTGACTCCTGTGAATCCTGTGTACCGAGGCTCTGAATGATAAACACGAAGTGGACTGATATGCCCGCATAGATGAGTAAAGTGTAGTCTGCTGTGTGTCACACTGTGTAGTTCAGTAGGATGATTAGTATTCTGCAGACGGCTGTTCATAAGAGTACGAGTAAAGATTAATCTGTTCAGTTCAGAAAGTACAATGAAGAAGTGATGCTCTGGTCTCGTTACATATTTATCTACGTTGACATTTGTTTGGTATTCTGTTTCAGGCTTCCGGCTCCTCGGTGCTGATTGAAGTGGACTGGACAACCTGTTACATCTTGAGAACACTGAGACGAACATCATCCAGGTTTAACAGGTAAACGTGGGACGCCTACACACTGTTCTATCGGGACATACCATAGTTTGCCTTTATGTCTCAGAGCTCAGATTCATGCTTACAGTGTTCCTCATGGAATGCGAGAAATCCAGTAAATCAACATTTTTAGAAGCCATATCGCTCAGCCAAACACTCACCAGATCATAGTTTTCTCCTAACTATTGAATGGTGAGCTTTCTAAAGCTCTCTACTCTTAACCGTTAGGCTAAGAAGTTATTTAGGAGTCCAAGGACAAAAGGCCAAGCAGTCTGGTCAGTGCGCTGACTTCCGGACAGACAGCCAAGAGGATTGTCTCTGCGGTGTGGCCTCTGCAGGTAAACAACGTCCCAGATTACCACCAGATAATCGAGGCTGAAGCAAGGTTGCGAAGGTGACAATGACGGACAGGAAGTGTGTCCTGCAGACCAATCCGAGGAGACAATCTAACATCTGACCGCCGACAGTTAACGTGAGGAAAGGAGACATGTTATTAGATTGTCTAAAGCAGAACTTCCTCAACAGGACCGCACAAAAAAAGCTAATTTTAGCCTTTTAGATGGTGTTATTATCACACATACTTGTATTGTGCAAAAGACGGAGAAGCTTTTGTGCTTTTCTTGTTCCAAATGTGTAAACTAGACAGTCGCTGGTTTAATTCCCTGGTCCAACAATCAACAGTAGGTCATCACTTTGCTAAAAGATTAATTAGATTAATTAATAATGGGCAGTATTGGTGCACCTAGTTTTAAGTTGTGATCCCATTCAAATAAAGGAGAAGTATCAGATGCAGTGGCGAAAATTATCTTCTCTGAAAAGCAGTGCCATTATTGATGAACTCAAACGGCACCCATCGTTTCTCGTGTGATGAAGTCAACCCTAAACACCTTATCATCAATGTTACCTTTGCTCGACGGAGCACATCTTGACACGCAGCTTGTCATTGTGAGCTACATCACGTGACACAGCCATGTTCCTCTTCAGGGGAAGCGTCTGTTCACCTCTGAGTGACGGCTACAAACATCTTGTAAAGAGGTATGAGGAGCGTCACCGGGGCTAAACGGCACGTTGGCAGAGGAAGGCCTTTTTTAGAGTCGTCATCTGCGGCGTTGGCAGGCTTGACCCCCCCCCCCCCCCCCCTATCAGTCCCCGGAGTCGACTGGCAGCGGGCACCACTGCACCCGCCAATGAAGCGGAAAGGGGACACAGGACACATGACTTGCCGTCCATTGAGCAGGACTGAGCCGCTCGCCTCTCCTGCTTGGCTTACCAGGCCTGACCCAAATATGACGTCCCCCGAATGAGACACGGCTTGAGCAGCATCCAGGGAAGTTGCAACTCTTACACCAACGCACCGACTCTATTTATTTCTTTTCTCTCTCCTCTGTCTTGGTTCTTTAAATAAGCTGATCTTCGCAGCCTTTTCTCGCTCCAGCGATCTTTTGATTTTGGCCTCTACCTGTGCTTTCACTCCGCCTGGCTTTGCCACTTTTCTCACCTGCTCCGTCAGATAGCTGCGAGCTTAAGCTAATGGCGGCATTATAATATTACCTTGAAATGTCTCAAACTTTCGACAATCTTAATGCCATGGCTCTTATCTCCCACTTACTTAGTGTGCTGATATGCCAGCTCCTGGTGAAGCAAGCTGTCTAAATGAGATGCAACACTTTCCTCTGTGGCTTGTTAAGTCTATTGATCTGCCGCTTCCCCTTTTTTACTGTGAGAAAGCACTTCAACACTGAAGCTCAGTGGCACAGTGAATGGCCTGTCACTGTTTAGATGTGTCATGCAACACAGTGTGATGGAGTAATGCGGTGCCGCTTGAGTGTCTTAGTAAATCTTGACCAAAGCTTTATCAGTCAAAGAAGCACGTCCAATTATAAAAGCTTTTGTTTGAAGCACTTTCTGTCCCTTCACAAACACTTCATAACCACTGTGTAGTCATTTGAAAGCAAACAAAGGTCTTTGAGTCTGGAACAAAGCTTGTCTTAGGTTCTCTTTTGAAGGAAAACTGTGGCAGTAAAAATAAAATATTTAAAAAAAGGAAACAGTAGTACTGGCAAAGTAAAGGCCCAGACACCAAACCGACATCTAAGGACTGGCGGTAATGAAAGCTAATTATCGCGGCGCCTCTAGTCGCATGTGTCTTAGCCAAAAAGTTGCACTTGGACACACCGCAAAGACTACAGCCAGGTGATTATGCAATAAAGAAAACATTCATAATAATATCATATTTCATTTCTGCCAATAGATCCCCTAAATACTACACAGTGTACCTTTTAAGCTGAAGAGTGATTCCACCGCCAACACAACACGCTCAATCTAACGAATATCCAATAGGGCCACAGAGGTAATAAGAGTCTGCAATGATTCCAGTTTGAACCAGTCACTGAACCAGTTCACACTTTTAAGTGGAATTTGTGCATTAAAATGTTTTTTTTCTCAAGTATTTGTGGAGTACATTTAGTAAGTTGTAAGAGGACATTGTCTTAAATTTACAGTGTGATTTCTATGTCTATTCAGGCAGATTCTTGAGAGATACAAGAATAACAAATGAATTGGCCGGGTGGCAGAAAGCTACAGTAACTGACCTGTTTATTATAGTACACCGATATTATCTAAAATAGCCAACGTCTTCTTCAACAGTTGCAAAATGTTCGAGGTGTTTGCTTCACAGAGCTGGTGAGGCATTGCAATGCAATCCAGGATGTCCAGTTGTATGAGGTAGCAGGAGATCTGTGGTTTAAAGGCTTGTGAGAGGCACAACATGCTGTTTATGTGACTACAGAGGGATTTTAAAGCTCATGCACTGATGTTACACACATCTGAACTCTTGACTCTTTGATGGTCTCATTACTAAACAAGCTAGCTTGAGAGCCATGGCACTCGTAAAGAAACGTTTGATGATCCCACAAACAATAACGAGCTCACAAGTAGTGGTTCATATAAATGGAGACATAATAGCTTAATGGACTGTAATTGCTTAATAAAACTACCACAGATTTAACGGATCCATAGTTTAGGACGAGTCCTCAGTTTACAGCTGATTTAAATGTCACATAAACGGTTATCTCGATCTTTTATTGGACCAGGGAAACATGGTATCCTCAGCAAGAGCTTTTGTCAGTTGAAGGTGAGGGAAGCTTTTCCACTTTGGAAATGGATGGAAGACGTTAAACCGGCCTGTCCGCCACCATCTTAACTCTCCAATGAACCTTTGAGATGCTCAGCTTTGGCCTGTCTGTAGCCGTCTCCATCATTACATCAATATCTTTAAGCACAGGCATGTGTCGATAACATCGTGCTCATTTTAGGGAACGATAATGTGGCATCAGGTGTTCTTGGGATCGTTAGTGTTTTGTATTATTTAAATGACTGAATAACCATTTTGGATTGAAGCGCTTCGTTCACAGCTGGCCACCTTGTCTGGCTGGCTGAGCCTTCAGAAAGACTAATCCCAGATTTGTGGATCCATTTCAGGAGTAACAACATGTAGCCGAAGGCTATTTTGATATCTTTTCACAGGACTGTAGCTGCGGGCGAGGAATTAAAGAGGCGTACAATGTTTCTTTTTGTGTTCTGATTATGCAGCGTGATCTTCTCCCACAATGCCCGGGCAGCCGCAGCTTAAATGTGAAAGAAGCCGGCGTGCGACGAGAGCGTTACCGGTTTATGTCTTTCAACCTGCGAGAAAAACCTCTGAAAACCATTTCTCTCGCAACGAACAGCCGAATGCAACACAGCGTCCCATTTATTCTAAAACACAATAACACAGATAATTAGAAGATTATCATCCTCCACCACACAAGGTTTTTATGACAACACACCAACATGTGCAAGCTGCAAATCATTTTATCTATCGATTAATCTGATATTTTGTGATCAATTTATCAAACGTTTAGACGATATAACAGCCCATCACACTTCATAGGACTTCATATTGAATTTTCTGTTGATTCCACAGTCCAAAATACAAATATATTAAATTCACAAAGATAAAAGTTTGACATGATATAGATAAAAATACATCATATAATAAGTTGGTAATAAAATACAGGAAGTCAAAATTTTGAATCACCATCTCATCTCAGTTTTGACTCCTCATGAGTATTGTTTTTGTCTACCATAGCCTTTAATATATTTCTTATTCTGTGAGAAATTAAGTTTTGAGATCAGTCAGAGGTTTCTGCCACACACACACACTCGTATACTGTTGCTATCCAACCATTAGTCGATACAAGAGGATGTTTGGGGCGAATATAAACAAGCAAAACTCAAAGTATCAGAATGGCCTGCACCGTGTAATCCTACTGAGGTGCAGAAATCCATTCATCGTGCACGCCGCACTTCATCTGCAGTCGAGTTTCATGAAATTTCACGAGATTATCCTGATGCCAAACGCACAGAAATGGGTTTTGAATCTTCAACTAGAGCGTGTCAGAAGCCAGGAGTAAATGATTTAATAGTAGTGAATGTGTGTTGTTTGAATGATAAGCAGAGCAGCGGAGCGTAGAGTTTATCCAGCATTTCTCGGGTATGTATTTTGTACCACTTAATAATATATCTGTAAATATGAGCAGTAAGATAATGTGTGTCGGTTCTGTACGCTTTCACCTGCGACGGCCTCCTCACCTCTGTGCAGCAGTGACACATTGCCTCTAGTGATCAGCTGGCTTTATGTTGCAGGCCAGTGTGCCCGTTAGTGGTGCCGAGAGGCCGTCACTGTCAGTGCAATGACATGACTGCACGTGACGGCTCTAAAACACTGCAGAGGAACCACACACGTCGCTCTCTCTGTCGGGAAGATGCTACTACAGTATGACTGGGTCATGCTTGTGAAGATGCAACATTCATAATCAGTTTATTTATAGAGGGGGTTTATGGGTTTGCTTGGATTAACAATTGCAGATCTTAAATGCATGTTATTTGTTTATATCACACATGTCAGGATTGGTGAAAGATCACGATGTCTGGTTGGTTTGATACATAATTAGATGTCATATTAACCGGCCTTTTGTGCTTCTCATCATTTTCTAGTTTAGTAACAGATGGAAGCTGAGAGAAGTTTAAAATATTGAGGACATCCAGACATATTTGTGCCGTCGGCCTCTGGGCAGCGATCCAATCCCTCAGAACAATGGAAAGCAGCAACATGGTCCCATTTTCAGGATGTGTGGACGACCAACACGCTTAAACACCAGCAAACATTTGAGACTAAAATGTAAAAAAAAACAAAACATCAGGGTTTGATCATTAATGGGAACGTAAATATTTTCCATGTGTGTCGGCTCTTGTTGGCCATATTTCAGCCGGCCTGAAGACAAAAACATGAAAAACATTAATATTAAGAAGCGAGACTGTCCTCTCAAGACAAATGTCTAAGGAGCTGTTTGTTTCCCCGTTTCCAGCTGACAGTCAATGCTGCTTTATTTTGACAAAGACCACAACTGTCCCCAAACCTTAACCATATTGTTGTTATTGTAACATTCTTTTATAATGCACAGCTGCAGCTTTACTTGTTATGCATAGGAAGTATCCACCCACACCAGTGAGCAATAGGCAGTGGAAGTGAAACACAGTTTTGGTCGTTCAAATATGAACAAGAATACCTCACAGCATTACAGTCTGCAGCTGTAACTCTACAGTCTAAGTGAAACTTTTGAGTTTTGTTTCCAAAGTAAGAAAATCACATTTACACTGAAACTTATATCAGCCCTGGAACCACATAACCCTGACCCGATAATAAGGTGTAGAAGTGTGCAGACGGCAGAGATTACAGATTAAAAAAAAAGATATTAAAAGAGCATCGGCCAATTGTATATTCATGGATGTTGTGATGATGCAAGAGCCAGCATTGCTGCGCTGAAATGAGTGTAAACTAATTAATTATTTAACTTTATGGAAATCACTAAGGTTTAAACTTCTAATTCCATTTGCTAATTCTCTGCAGAAAAAAAGCTTAATTATGGACGGTAAACCTCAGTAACACGTTTCATTTTTTTCATGCGCAATTCTATTGAGTTACTGAAGCCATTTTGACGAGAGACAAGTGTGAAGCTCAGTTCAGGATTTCGGCTTTCTGTTACCACCATGATAACTTGTAACGTACGACCTCAAAGGCCTACACACAGTTATGCAGTGTCTTTTTGTCCCCTTGTGTTTGTTTTTCCCCTCCAGAGGGCTCTTGTGTGTCTGAATGCACTTTTAAAGTCTTCTTAAACTGCCGATGCCATCTGCAACATGCTGTCCACAGACTGCGAGTGTGTCTATATGCACAGTTCAACCTGACCCGACCTTTTAACCCTCATGCACCTTAAGCAACTGAGCTCCCGCCGCACCAACAAGAACATCCTTCTCAGCAAGACACGCACACATAACTTTGCAATAAGGTGATCTTGACTGAGACGTACACGCCTTTATAGAAATATATATATATAATAGAAAAACCAAACACCAGCTCATCTTTACAGCACACACGGTTCTGCAATTCATTGCTATCCGCTTGTTTTTGATATTGTAAAAGGAGAAGTGATTCAGATCTGCCAGAAAATGTGTTGATTGCAAATGTAAGCCCTTTTTGGGGATCATCACAGCATCTAATGGTAATCTCCACAGATGTGCTCGCTGCCGGAGAAATCTCTAATTAGGAAAATGTTTGTAACTGGCTGAAAAATATGTCATGAGTCATGACTGCGTTTCCCTCTTCCGACACTATCAACACTCCCACCGTTAAAAGATTTCCCCGTCCTCCACTGAGATGTTAAAAGCGCACGGTCAGCAGCACGGCGGCGCTCAGCGCGTTGCTCAAGGACACTTCGGCAGAGCAGATGCTTGCTGTCGTGGCGCTCGAGCGCCGACCTTCCGGTTGAAGGACGCTCTCTTTAATCACTTTACCGCCGTAGAGTAGAGGAACGGCGCCCGCAGCATCAACCATCATCCACACGCGCTACGACTGACCCGCCTGGTCTCTCCCGATTCATTATCCATCACCAGGTTGTTTTATTCTGGCTGTCTGGTGCAGTCAAAGGGAGCTGCGTTCACCTCTAAAGTGAAGTGAAATCCTGACAACCTTCCCCTCATCGTGAAAGAACTCTTATTTGGCTCCCAAATAAACATGTTGCCGAGTGTACAATGCTGCTAAAATCACTGTTTGTTTCCGTTTGTCTTCACCATCACTCGGCGGTTCTTGATATTTCTGCTTCGGCTGTAAAGTGCCAAAAGGCGCCGTGTGCAGACTAATCCACTGACAGTGATTCGCCACGCTCGTAATTTGGTTCTTGTTCAGTGTAATGGGTTATAATGATGTTAATATGCTTTTTGCAAAAGATTATGAGTAAAATTATGATATAAAGTTGTAATTTGGAGAAAGTACACTGTACGACAATTGTGTAAACGACAATTGTGTAAACAACAATTAGTGTTATTGTTTTGGATTCTTTAATAAACCTGAGTCTTTGGTTAATTGATCCATTCTGGGGTTTACTTGGAGGCCACGTTAAGTTGCAATAGACAACTTTTCAAACTACAAACTGTTGCGTTGCTCTCAAACAATGTTCACACTCTGTGATCGGTCTGATTAATATGTATTTATTACCCGGAAACATTTTTTTTAACGTCCCTAAATAAAGACGCGTGATGCCTCTAAATGTCAGAGGCATCACATGTCCCTTCAAACCTCACAACTTTGTGGCGGTCCACTATTCATTCTGTGAAATACCCATTTAGTAGTTAAACAGTACATATTTTTAGTCAACCTTAACGATTTTGTGTGATTTAGCAACATCGGATTGCGAAATGTTCAATGTTTACTATCTAGGAAGGGAGGGAACTTTAATTCAGCAGCAGAAAACATTTGAGGATTCAGGTTTGAATCTGAATTAAATCTGAATAGACAGAAGCTTCACTCTTATTCACATATTTCTCCCTTTGAACATGAAAGACATCAAACCAAAACAACGTCTTCTACTTTGTAATTCCAGTGAATCTTTGATGCACATCACGAAGAGCTTCGATCTCTGCTTTGTCCTTGGTTCAAAAATCTGTTGAAGGCTTCCTCTTCACTTCCTTTCATGTTCATGTGTCCTTCAATGAACACCGCCAAAGCCCCATAATGCACCTGGACTCCCTTTTGATGAGCGTTAAATAACAATCATGGCCTGAGATTGTTTCACCTCACTGGTGCAGCGAGGCTTATTTATAGTGAACCAAAGCGCACCACGACGGCTGCCGTCTTGAATTAGTGCCAGACTTTCAGCCTCTGCCGTCTGTAGGTGTGGTGTCTCCTCGAGCAGAGGGAATACAGTCGCTAATGAGAAAATGCTTCCAACAGGGATCTGCTGCATGACGGTGGCTGGCAGCAGCTCCCAAGCCGCACTCCCCCACCGGCGTGAAATGATACTATTCAAAGTGCAGAAGGAGCTTAATTAAAGCACCTCTGTAAGTGATGGCTGATTAATTCAGAGACTTGGAAAAGTAAAAGTAAAGTTTAGTGTTTTTATTTGTTAGTTTGGGGAGAGTCGTGGATGAGGACTTTAAATTCCTCGTAGCTAAAGGTGACTGATGTGTGTCCACCTGAAGTCATGTTTTAGTCTTTGGTCATTATGTTCTCCCTCGTGGTGCGACGAGGATAAACAGGATCACCAGATACAACCAAAGTTACAGCAATCAGCTGTCTCCCTCCTTGTATTTTCAACTTTCATCCACACCCACTGCATGGGTGAATTAATAAATAATCGGCAAATAGGAATTTAAAGAGGTTCCCAGCTAAACATCTTTCCATTCTGTTCTCGGACATTATAATTTATGTTGCAGAATTCTCTACCTAAGAGATTTACTAGAAGATAATAACGATGCGTATTTATTAAGGCTTTAACAGCAAAATCGATTTTTCTTTTTTTATCCGTCAGTGATTCAGAGAGAGAGAACAGAAAACACTCCTGTTCCTTCTTATTATTAAGCCGTCTCACTGCTTCCTCTCGCATTAAAAGGTGTCGACTGTCTCTCGGGCATCGTGGCTCGATCCCTAAATGTCCGGTCATGTTTGAATAAAGCTGTAATGAAGATTCAGGTAACAGACACCAAAGTCTAGATGAAAAAACAAATAACAGCACTTATTCAGCTTGTTGAAGCCTGCAATGTTTTGTATTTGATTTCTGCAAAGCGCTAATGATCCTGTACATCAGTATTGGCAATTAGCAGTTGTGTGTTGGTGAGAGTTTGTGTAGGAGGGAGGGAGTGAGGGATTGTGGGTAGGTGTTATCCACACTGCAGCCAAAAGCCGTTGAAATCGGTAAAAGCGAACACGTCACTGTTCATTTGCTCGGCGTGGGCGTCGGTTGAAGACGTTCGATGCCTCTCTAATAACGCCTCCCACGAGCTCGGAGCCGGCTTGATGCAGAGAATGAACGCGTCGGTCGACTGCATCAAACATTCACGAGATTATAAAGACGTTTCACAATGTGAGATGTCACGCAGCGACTGTGGAGGATGTGGTGATGGGGTGTCGCTAATTACACACCGACAGAGACGGTTACAACAATATGTCAGGCCGAGATTGACAGCTCGTTGGTTCCTGACTTTGTCAGAATATGTTCCTTTTACCGCGAGTCTCATCCGTCCAGGTAGTGTTGAGGTGTGGAGATGTTGTAGGCGGTTAATACTGAACACTGAGCTCCATGTCTGTGGTGCTTAAACCTCCTAAACCTTACTTGTTGGTTTGTTTTTATGTTTTCTACCATATTACATGGTCTTTATCAGAACTTTGGGTTTGCTCTAATATCATAGATCTGTTGACGTGCAATCTCTGGAGGATTTTGAGTTGGTATTTTGTCTAAAAACTATATTCGTAAGGAGACGGTGCAGTTGAGTTTTTGAAATGTAAAGTTTGGAGCTTTAGGAAATCAACAACAATGTAGATAATTGTTCAGATAATTGATGCGTTTGCTTTTTTAAATTTAATATCTGTGGATTATGTTAATGTTATGTGAGATAACTGTCTGTTGGTTGATCGATCCAGCTGGAGATGTCGCTCTGGTGCTCTGTGATGTTTTGTATTCTTCACTATTTTCTGACATTTTATAGACTCAACAATAATGATAATAATTGATAATGACAATAAGTTGTCGCCATAATATCACAATAATGTCAAACGGATCTGTTCACAGTGAGATTTGAGCGTTTTTATCTCTGTACTCGTAAAGAATCCTTTTTTTTTTTTTTTTGACTGTCAGAACGACTGACGATAAGATGAACATCTCTTGTTAAGAACAATTTTTGCACTTTTTTCCCCTCAAGGATTCAGTGATTCATTAGTTAAATGTGTGCTGGAAGAGGCTAACACTGTAGTTAACCACAGGCTGAAGTGAAGAGACACCCACATCCGCACCACCTCCAGTCACAAACCACTCGAGAGCAAACTGTTCGCCCATTCTTTTTCTTTACTTGTCTTAAAGATTTTAACGCAATTTACAGATGTTACGCATGTTTCCCAACCAACGACGCGGTGCAGAGGGACTTCCTGTTACGCGTTCTTATGGAAATGACAAGCTCTGCAAGTCCCACAGGGTTTACTGCAGACCTGTATTCATCCAGACAGACCTGACAGATCTCTGGATGCACTGTGCTAAATATCCACGCATTCACTGCTGCTATTAACCCCAAAATAATAACGCTTTCTAATCAAAGCAATGACACAACCAGAGCGTTTGTCTGCTGAACCACTGCCTTCAAACCAACAGTTTCCACATGATTTCCGTCCTTTCCTTCGTGCATCATGTGGCGGTTTTGCACCCATGAATGAGTTCACTTCGCTCTGTGGGATTAGGCCACGAGCCCCCGAGTGCTGGTGACAAACTGGAAACGAAAAGGCCAACAACATATGGAGCAGTGGCTTATGGGATTACCCAATTAACAAGGTGACTCAGAGAGCTGCTAATCTGCAAAATGCTCAGACGGAGTATGGACGCAGACTGTAACTCATGTAGAGGAGCCGCATCTCTTCAGCATCCTAGACCCATGAAGACGCATCCCTCGTGTGTGTGTGTGTGTGTGTGTGTGTGTGTGTGTGTGTGTGTGTGTGTGTGTGTGTGTGTGTGTGGTACCACTCCGGGTGTTTGGGGTCAGACACTCACTCAAGCAAAAATATGGTGTGCAAAGACGTCCACAGAGCACGTGATGCTGTCAGCGAGGGGTTCATTAATTGTAATTATCGTGACATAAAGTGCGGCCGCAGGCAGAAACACCACCTTCCGGAGCGCTGTCAGCTCTGCGCGCAAATCAAGACGCGCGCGTGGCACGGATGTGCGTGATGCAACAAATGCGCGAGTTGACACCTTTTTCGAGACAGGAGACAACCCGGATATCATCGGTTAGAACGGGCGCTGTCAATCACAATCAATCACGATAACTAATTAAAATACATTTGCACGCAGAGTCTGGTGTGCGGATAACCAATCAGTCCCATTAGGGATCCGCTCTCATACAGGTCTGAGTGGTAAATCCGATACATGCGCGAGAGATAATAGTCTGTAGTAACAGTTAAATACGAGTTAGCCAATTAAATGTTTCCAAAAGTGACATTTCACAATCGCATCCCCTACAAATGTCACGCTGCTGCCGGTCTCTGCCGGATCCGCCGGGGATCTGGTCTCTCTGCTGCCCCTGAGAGACTGGATGAGGGCGCTTACCTTGCGGGAAAGCGTTGGGTTGCACCACGTAGAGGAAAGCGTGCACCATGTGGAACAGGATCCCTATCGGTCCCGGTTCGTAATGGGCCAGAGTCTCGTAAACTCCCGCAGGCACATAACCGAAATCCAACTTTCCCGGGGGTGGCAGTCTCCGCAGCTCCGGCTCTTGTTGGAGTTCTCCGGACGCCAAAAACACCCACAGCAGCAGGAGGATGCCGGTCTTCCACATCGCGCTGAAAGGAAACCTACAGACTCTCCGTCAGAACTGAGGTGAGAGAGCCAAAGAGCTGGAGGACGAGTGCCTGGGTTCTTGTCTCGAGAGTAGAAAGTGTCCCGGTGGATGGACCGCAGCTTTTTTAAGTCCTGCTGCCCGCGGAGGGACTCAGTCTGAGCATCGTTGCCCGCGGTCTGAGGCTTCCAGACGGACGCAAACCGGGTTGATCTTCTCCGCCCGTCTCCGGTCTTCGATGTCCCACTCCAGCATCTGTGCGCACGGAGCTGAGCTGCGCTGCGTCACGGGAGCGGGCGGGTGGGTGGGTGCGTGCGTGCGTGCGCGCGCGCGCCTCCGTCGCATCCATACGGGGAGGACTGGTCCCGAGAGAAGCGCTCCTCCTGCCGGGGAGAGGAGGGTGGAGCTCAGGGAAATGTTGTATCTCAATATCTGATGCACAAGTTCAATGTACATAATGATGAAAGAAGTATTCAGAGCCAGTACTTCAGTCGCAATACCACCGTGTACAAATGTAAGGCCTCCAGTCATAATTTCACCCCTGTAAGCGTGAAAGTATTACCATATATAAATACTCCCTATGGAGACAGAACGCCCCTTTCAGAGTGTTATACTATCATATAATATTATGTATTAGTACCACTGATGCATGTGAGCAGCATGGTCGAGGTGAAGGTTATTTAATTTGAGCTAACTGTTAGTTATTTTAATCTATAAAATTGTGTAGTATTTAATAAGCTGATCATGTTTTACAAATCTGCAAAGTAACTGCAGATGTTATATAAATGGAATAAAAAGTACATTATTTCCAGCTGAAATGTAGTCGAGTAGAAGTATAAAGTAGCACAAAATGGCGATATGATTCTTGAGTTAATGTACTTCGTTACTTTCCACCAATTATTTTACTTTATGGAGTATCTCCATATAATACTTGTACTTCACTACATCTCAGAGGGAAATAATGTACTGTATACTCTGCTACATTTATCTCACAGCTGTATTTACTTTATAAATCTATACAGTTCCTCTCCTGCTTCGCTGTATTACACCTTCTGAAACACGTCCCTCAGCTGTAACATCCGTCTCTCCTGCAACAGGTGCACTCTGTCCTCAAGACTTTGACCCACCCAGAGGGCAGACAGAGGATACCTGAGGTGCAGCCCAGATGGGAGATGCGATTGGTGGAGCAGCGATCAGGTGGGCTCTGCTTTTGTCTCTCTGCACAATAACACCGTTGTTCTCTCCGCGGAGCACATCGGGCCCCCGGCTCCTGGAGACAATGGGGCCTCCTGTTTGTGGACCTTTGATCAGTGATGGTGAGGAGCACCTTTCTTCACTGATCACACACTCCTTAGACCTGATGGGATGTTTAGCTGGACAGACACTCAATTCACTGAAGGGGGAAACAATGTAGTATGTTGAGGACTTTGTTAAAACGTTATATATCAGCCTTCGACTCACAATGTGATTTTGTTGTATAAATCGGGTATCAATAAAGTTTTTAAAACATGGTTGTGGGGACAAAAAAGCAACAATTGGGCATTTTGGAAGACAGGAGAAATAAATCATACTATTTTTTTAGTACAGTAGTGGAAAACAAAACTGAAGTTTGGGGAAAATTGTGTTAACAAAACTGATATTTTTCAAGTAATTATGTGCAGTTATGACATGCTTTTGTTTCCCCAATACTGTACCCCCAAAGGAACCCAGTATTTACAACAGAATGATAATACAAAGTGTAAAAAATTGATTCTCCTTTCCTCTAAAATGGCTATTTGTTCCCCATAGTCTTGTTTTCTTCCTCTGTACCTACATTTATGTAGCTGTAGGAAGCAGCTAGTACCTAATTCATACAACACAATTATGCTGTAAAGCGTGGGCTGTGTTATAGAGCGTAACCAGGATTTCCTTAAATAACTCTGATATAAATAAGTGTAATAATACATCAAAAACTTGCCAGTTCTCCCTCCTCATATGGCTTTAAAAAGTCGTCCATACTCACAGGGATTAAGTTATTTTCCCTGCTTTTTAATTAGTCCCGTGTATGCTGCTGATATCTTTACTCTCCTCCGTTTATTTCACGCCTCTTTTTTAGTCTCGTCAATTTGTTGTCTTTTTGAAGTGAGATCTGTCTAAGCCCTGTGTCAGAATGAACCATCATGTCATCTTCAACGTCTGGGTGACGTTCTGGACCCTCTCCAGACTGCTACTACTACAACTGCTACTGCTACTGCTACTACAACAACTGCTACTACTACAACTACAACTACTGCTGCTACTACTACAACTACAACTGCTACTGCTACTACTACAACTGCTACTACTACAACTGCTACTGCTACTACTACAACTACAACTACTGCTGCTACTACTACAACTGCTACTACTACAACTACAACTGCTACTACTACAACTGCTACTACTACAACTGCTACTGCTACAACTACAACTACAACTGCTACAACTACAACTACTGCTGCTACTACTACAACTGCTACTGCTACAACTACAACTACTGCTGCTACTACTACAACTGCTACTGCTACTGCTACTACTACTACTACTACTGCTGCTACTACTACAACTGCTACTGCTACTACTACTACTACTGCTGCTACGACTACTGTCGTCCTGTTAGGAAGCTCGTCTCAGTCTCCAGCAGTTATAAACAGATTAGCCCTCTTAAGAATGTCTGCAGATTTACTCTACCTGACCTTAAACCAGCAGCGGATATGGTGGCGCTCATCCTCAACAGAAGTGAGGTCATCAACTTACGGGCAGGGATATAAAAAAATAAATAATAAAAAGCTCCTGTAAGCTTTAACATTGTCAGTGTATTCGGTTTGCTTCCATTAGGAGGAAATCTAGATTAATTTAGTTTGACAAAACAATCCCAACTCTGTCTTTAACTGAGCTTTTTACCATATCACATGTGAAAAAAGTAACATTTCACATGCAAAGATCACATTGTTTGTGTTCACTAGAAAGGACGAACTGTCTAAGCAGACGAGACTTTTTATATATAACAATAAAAATACAGGCGTAAACACCTGGACTAAATTACATTTTGTAGTTTTCCATATAGTAGCTTCCAATTTTTTTGTATAAGAAGTAAAAATTCAGTTTGTAATTTTTCTTCAAGCTTTACAGACTTGTGCATAAGAAACTTGTATGTCAAGGATCCAGACAAATAAATAACTAATCTCAGAATCTGGGGAAGTGAATCAAACGAGCTGCACTTAAGTGACACGTAGTCGTAGTTTCACATCTGTAGAAAGTTTCTCATCGTGACTCCAAATCAGGAAGCCGGCTCAAACAGCAGGAAGTCTGAGGCTCAAAATAAATCCTAGAGAAACAGACGAGAGAGCAGCAAGGAGGACAGACAGATATCTTCTAATAATTGTACTGCTTATTGTTCCAGTAAAACAACACTCGTAAAAAACAAACTTTTATTAATACAAAAGGGGGCATTTTCATACAGTATCGAGGTAGCAATTAAATAAGGAACCAAACTGAAGAAACAAAGCAGGCAGTGTGCTGGACCAGCTTGCATAAGAAGAATACGGACTCGTCTCCGTGAACCCAGCTGGGTCCAGTTGTGGTTCAGGTTCAGTAGAATATGAGGCTCCACTTTACATCACGACTCCTTTCAATGTACATCAGTATCAGATGTGCGATTGTGTCAATTAAATATTTGGCTGCTGGAACTTTATGTCCCGATATTGAATTGTTAAGAATATTATATTTTGCACTCAATTACGTACAGACGAAAGCCGGCAGATATATCTGATCAGTGACTGATTGCATTTATAGATTTTTTTTTTTTTTATGATTTCAGATTATGATTTGTTATTGTGTATGAAGCGATTAGAAAGATGTCCCCTAAGCAAGAAGAAAATAATTATTAACCAACGACACGTTTTCTTCGTTCCTAGTTTTAAATGAACCTCTGAAACACGTCTGGCTGGTAGAAGCAGCAGATTTAGTGTCGGAAGTCGGCAGCTTCTGTTAATGTTGTGCACTGACGGCTTCCTTTAATGAACAGTCCTTTAGCCGCTGAAGGCGCCGCAAATGACTTTATCCGTTGGCTGTGTAAACCAAAGACTCCAATTAAAAGTCACGTCCGTAACTCAAACGATGATGTTGAGAAGTACGCTTCACTTAGTGTTGTCATTGTGTGACTGCTTAGAGCTGCGTTTCACAAACTTTATTGGCCTTTAAAACAAACCATTTTCTGTTTGTTAGCCCGAGTGGTGTGTTTCCGTTTAATGCGAGTACCCGAAAAGTTAAAATTATGCAGAAAGTAACAAGACGAGTCTGACTAAACATCATTTTAAGAAGCATAACTCTTTTTTCTGCTTCCTTCACTTGTTGATCACCTTGTGACCCACCAAATTTATCTCGGACCCTGTGCAGGTCAGGATCCTCAGGTTGGGAAACACTGACTTCAAGGCCATTATTGAAGAAGCCGTTTAGTCGTGTTCCAAAAGTAACCCCAATATCCGATTATGAAAGCTAGTGCTGCAAAAGGAAATAAAAAAGTGATATGACAGCAGATATTTCACGGTTTTTAATCAGGTGTAAAAGGAAATAAAAAGACCAATGTAAGAGGAAGTTTGTCTACTGGCTGCTGAGCGAACTGAGACGTTTCTCTCTTTCTGGTCCCAGCGATGCTCAGACAGGAAGTGCTTGTGTGCTCTCACATATGCTGCCCCACACACACACCTGCATACTCACTCTAAATACGCTCTCGCTGTCTCGCTCTCGCTCTCTCTGTGTGTGTCTCACTCACTCACTCACTCACACACACACTAACATGACAGTTCATCCTGAGGACTGAGCTGCCACAGTCTTCGACTCCAGTCCTCCTCCACAGCAGCAGCATCGTCTCTGTTCACAATAACTTACTGTGTTGCCACCGACTTAAATAAATACTCAGCTTCCTGCTGCTGTCGGCCAGAACAAAGCCGTCTTGAAGAGCCCTTCGCTCTCCGTCTGTCGCTACGTCAGCGGCTGCCGCTGGTCAATCAATGCGGTTACCACAGATTGTGAAACGGTCGATCTCCAGCAGGTCTTTATCGGGAGTCCTGTGCTTCAGTTCGGAGGTTTCTTGTGGCTCCTCCTCCTCCTCCTCCTCCTCCTCCTCCTCTTCTTTGGAGAGCGAAGGTGCAGGTTGTTCAGGCGGTGGAGTCGGGGGACGGCTGGCTGGAGCAGCCGGAGAGGGATCAGCGGGCGGGGGGGGAAACAAGTCAGTCCTGGGAGTCGGCTGGGCGGTCACAGTGGAGGAGGACGGTGGTGGGCTGAAGGGTGTGACAGGCTGCTCCATCTTGGATTCACCTGGAAGGAATAATGGGAAAAAATGTAATTTAGTGACAAAAGATATATCACACGGATGAGTGAATTTTAGGCTGCTCAGCTAAGTAAGCTCAGTTTCAAAGCAGCACAGAGTGAGAATAATGAAACATGGACCTCGAAGAAGAACAGTTGGTTCTTTTCACAATTCCACTTGATTGTATTAAGAGAAAACTCTGCAAAGCCTTGTCAACTTTGAGCAAAGAGTGAATTAAACAGAATAATTCATCATATTAGAGAGACTTGAGCAAAGTAGATTTAGAAATGAACAAGGCCGTCCACAGAGACAACCAGCCGAGCTCTGGGCTATCTGGCTTCAACAAACTTCCATTTCTTACTGCAGAGAGGGTTCAACAGAAATGCTGCATCCCACTGAACATATAGTGTTTGAGTAAGGTATTAAAAACTATTTCAAATATGATTGAGGCCACGAAAACAGACATTGTAGACCAAATGAATATTAGCAAACGCCACGTTTTAGTGTTGTATTACCTTTGTCTCCCCCTGAATACTTCAGTAGTGAATAACAGTCATGCCTGGTAATAGTCAATACATAAATAAGTGCACACATCCCTCACTTTACTCATTACTTCTTTTCAGAATCAATGTGATGATCTGGTATTTTGAGGTGACTTGGTCGGGAGACAGACTACATGATGGACCTGGTGTCATGTAACTTGGTGTCTTTCAAGACTTGTACAGGTAATTATTAAGCAGCAACGTGACTGTTCCATTGCTCCACCATTTTAACGACGTCACAAAACATCATAGAAGTTCTCAAACTAGCCAAAATAATTGTGTACGTAAGATATATTCTCAGGTTATTTTGTCAAGCATCTCACAACACGGGATGAAATAAGCAACCGTCAGTTTTGTAGTGTAGGGACAGTTTAGGACTTATGACCGAAGTCTGATCTCGACATTTGAAGCTGGTTACATTACTCGCCTCACAGGTTCCCATGACCGCAGTTTTATCTGGACACTGGTCCTGCAACCATCCATGGCCCTGCTCACACCTACTACGACCATTATTAACCCTATTACCGATACCATTAATGCACATTATTGACCTGCTTCTTCACCAGAGTCTCTGTGCTTTCTCGCCTCACAGGTTCCTGTGTATCCGGGTTATACCTGGACCAGGTCTTGCCTCCTGCCGTGGTTCTGTCATACATTGAATGTGCTGTAATTACATTGAATGTGTTGAAATTCACTATCCTGTTCTACACATGACATCTATTGCACTTCTGTCCATCCTGGGAGAGGGATCCCTCCTCTATTGCTCTCCCTAAGGTTTCTTCCTCTTTTCTCCCCATTAAAGGGGTTTTTTGAGGGAGTTTTTCCTGTTCCGATGCGAGGGTCCTGGGACAAGAGGATGTCAAATGTGTACATATTGTAAAGCCCTCTGAGGCTAATTTGTGATTTTGGGCTATACAAAAATAAATTGAATTGAATTGAATTGAATAACAACTATGTTACTCCAGTATGTGTAGTATGAGAGTAATTATCACAGAACTGTGGTGTTCTCCTCTGCTCTACTAGTTACTACTCTCTTTTTGTATCTTTTAGCTCATTGTCTGTACACCTATAACTTTACTGTTGTGGTTCAGTCTCAGCTCAAAGCCGTGATAAAGCCTCCGTACAAAACCTGTCAAGCACGAAACAACAGACAGAAGTAAGTGACTAGCTTGTGAACATCTAGCAGCGAATGAGCAGAAGATATACTGCTGGAGGTGTAAATAGTAACCGTTCACCATATCAAAAGCTTGTGACCAGAAGAAATCAATTAATGCAGGTTTGTCAGCAGAAGTTCTTTTTTTATTGTTTGTTATTTAGTTTAAGAGTCGAGATAACTTTATTCGTACCTACGGAAATTTGACTTGGGCATAAAGGCCGCTAAGCTGTTTTTTTTCTTAATTACACACGTTTGTGTCTGGGTTGTATCATTTACATGATTCAATAAACTCTTTGAGTCCTTCAGGGTGCACATTACAAAAGGTTTAGAAGAATCACGCACTGCTGGAAAGAGCCGTTCTCTTCCTCTCTGGAAGATCTGTGAGCTTTAATAACAGCTAACTACCATATGGGGTTTGAGATGGCTGATGTGAAACCGCTCATTACCCATTTCTGCCCTCCGGACTAAAACATGCAGTATAGACAGATGGCATATCTAATGTTATGTGAATCCAGATCAGTGCTAAGACAAAGACATGGAGATGAACAGAATTGTGCAGTGAATCCACTGGGGCAGCAGGTGAAGCTGGAGGCACAGACCGAGCTAGCTTGATGTTAGTAAAGTGAGTATGTGCTGTGAGGTAGCTGGTTCAAATCCCAGCAGCTAAATGTGTGGGAAGCAGAAGGAGACTCGCATTAATACGCTCACTCTATATGTCGGAGCGTCGCCGCCTTAAGCCTGGTAGCTGCAGCTGCTTTGTGAGGAACCACATTGATTGGAGACACAGGCGCTGCTAGCAGCTTTGATGCCTCATGTGACACGATGCACCGTCGGGATCTTTGTCATTTTAAAGCTCCCGGCTCAGAGCCGCAGGCACACGGGAGAAAAGATCTGCGGGGATTTGGCTGCGGATGACAGGGAGATACCGCCACCTTCAAATCTGTGTGAGGTACAAGGCCTGTTTAACAGTTTGTCAAGATATGTACATAAATGTTAATGAGGGGATTCATAAGTACATATTTGAATGTTGGAATGAGGTTTTTGTTTACTTGTTGATGTCTGTCATATAGAATGACTTCCAGCACATCACCGTGTGTCTAAAGTCTACAACGAACAATGACTTTCATTATTGATGAAAATGAACTTTAATAGAAATGCCATGGCAATGTCTTAAAGCCTTCATATGTCTCAGCAAACAGTCCTGAACCCATTTATATTCAGTTCACAAACACATGCAGCGAGACAGAAGAGCTGCAAATCCTCACAACTGAGAACCTGGAACTAGGTAACGTTTTGCATTTGTGCAAGAAAATGATATAATGAGATATTTGATCGTCAACGCAGATTAACTTGCTGTTAATTGATCTGGATCTTCTATCACAGAAGGGATCAAACACTTGCTATACAACTATCCTTACAAAGAAGTGACTTATCTTATGATTAACATCAAACTGTATCAAAATAACAACCTCCAGTACTGCTGGTACAATTGTGGTGGTACGATACATTTTGGAGTCCAGACAAAGTAAACTCATTGGCCTGATGGAAGCGCTGTAATCGGAGGTTGAAACTCCAAAATGTCTAATGCCATACCTGCTCCATCCCCATAATCTAATGTCACATAGCTGATTTATATTTAAACCTCTCGGTGTTTTTGATTTAAACTCTATTTCTATAACAAGTTATAGCCTGATGGGCAGGTAGACTCATCCACCACTAAAAGGTCACAAGTTTTATTTCGGCATCACCGCAAACTAAGTGTTTCTATTGGCTGCCTGAAGCTGGACACTGAGCTCCTACCTGCTGACAAATCTGTCTGGATACAAGTGTCAGCTAAATGCCTAAACATGTAAATCAAAAAGTCAGCTAAATGCCTAAAAATGTTAATATAATCACGATTCCTCTCGAAGGCAAGGCCAGTTTGGTAACGTGCTGCATGCAGCGGACAAACACCAGATTTAGAAACATTCAGATAGTATGTAAATTACTATGTTTTCTCTGTGTATTTGTTTCTTAAGAAGAAGACAATGTTTTATCAGACACAGTATGTCAAAGTGTGGAGAGACGGGAAAGATCAGCAATGGAGTGGGAGGCAAAGAGCAGCATCCACATTATTCATGAGGAATATGAAATCCCAGGACGCCTCATTTACACGATATCTATTCCTGAGATGCACCAGGATGCTCTCTCAGGTCTTTTCGATGTTCTGTGACCAGAAGCTTTTGTGTATTTCAAAAATAATTACACTCGATATATGTTCCGTCATTGCCTGTACAGCAGCTGCAAAAGCTGAAACACTTTTTTTCAGCATCTCTACGCTGCATTTCTTTTGTACTTAGATCCAAAATCAAAGTGTCATGCTCACGCTGCATCATGACCTCCACTGAGGGCTCCTAAAGGCTCTCTGGACTCCTCATGCTGAAGATATGAGTGCACAATAAAATCTCAATGTCTAATGTGCCAGAATTTATTTTTGGATATTGGCTAAAACATTTATGTATTCAAAATAGTCGGCTCGAGGTCTAACAGCTCGACATGGAAAGGAATTCATTTATTATGTTATTGTTTGTAATTATTTTGTTTATTATCTTGTAAAAAGCAGCGTTCCTGGATTTCCATTAGAATACTGATGAGAACAAGGAAGAAAGTATTATATATTTATATACTGAAACGTACATATTTCAGAACTTATTGTGGTTTTCTTCGACTGTAGGAAACCTGATAGTTCCACACGGTATAATTATCAAGATGTATGTAAGGGGATTGGGAACACACTCTTTTACTGGGTCAATCTGTGTTCTTCTTTTCCAATAAACCTCCAATCATAAACATGTTGACATACAACACATTGCCATGTTAATGTAAACCTGCAATAACTTATTTTTTGGCCATTTGCAGCAGAGCAAACAGGTTGAGAACACAACATTGACATCTCACATCCGGCCGTACGGAGCTCCATTACCATGCGTTTGTGTTCTCTCTCTTTTAGCTCTCTGTTTGGTCTCCACCAGGACACTATGTCACTATATGTCAGTATAAATATGTCAGGTTGAGATTTACTTCTCTGGTTTCTGGCTTCGAGAGCGAGAGAAGCTCATGTTCACAAATATTGATTTAACTTTCCTTGGCCATGGAAATAAGATATATATGAATTCTATATTTCCCCTTTCATTATTATTTAATGTGAAGGTATGGGTTGCTGTTTACAAGATATCCGTTGAAGTGGTCCGTGTTTACCTGAAGGTGTGGGACATCTGGTCTGGTCAGCTCTGCTGGGGGTTTTCCCAGCGGATGATGGCGCGGTGGGGGGCCTCTCAAACAGTTTGTCCTCCATGTTGGCCCTCTTGACGTAAACACACGACTTCCCCAGCAGCACAATGCTGTTCAACACTTTAAGTGTCACCAGCCTAAAGATGGAGAAGACTGCTGATTAGAGAGATGCATGTCTGCAGTCTTCTACAGCTGAAACTCACTCTGTTCGATGACTAAAAATAACAATAACATTTTGACAAAGCATTTCCAAATCTGATGTAAAACAATGACTGATAACATTTGACTTTTGCGTTGTCTTCTATTGCTTCTGACATCTAATGTATTAAAATATTATTTTAGCAATTTGAGCTTTTTTTGCCAGTTTGGTTGATGGATTCAGCACCAAGATGAACTGTAGATTTTGCTATATTTCATAATATAAACATGATGATCCTTGTAGTCATAACTTAACAGCCTATTCCATCTTTCCTGCTGTTATTAAGTGCTGGTCTGAAGCCGAGATATTACAGTGCAGTCTTGAGCGTCAGTTAAAATCAATCTCTTGGATCGCCACTGACACCAGGATGTTGATGTGAACCATCCTCCTTCGTTCCTGTGCTTTGCTACGAGGCCCAACCTCTGACACTGTGACATAAGAGAGATGGACACATTTGGGTCTGTGGACCACCGCTCCCTGTGACGGGGTGTTTTCGGACTGAGAGCGCGTCAGCGCGGCTGAGTCTTTGCCAAGGCACAGCGGTCTGTTCCAGCCAGAGTTATTTTTAAATCGGGGGGTGGGGAAGGCCAGAGACAGCACTCGAGATGACAACGTTGTATTCTTCGCCCTGAGGGAAACTCTTCGACGGTACGAGCCCAACGGGATCCGGCAAATGAGAGCGAGCGGGGCAATCGGCAGCTCAGCACAGGGACAACATGAGGCCACAGTGTTAATACTTATGTAACGGTGTGTGTCTCTGATTCTCAGTGTGTGTTTATTGCAGCGCCTGCTTGTGTTCCTGTGACTCTGCAAGCATGACAGCACATGGCAGTCTGTTTGCACATTTAAAACACTACAGTCAAACAAAACATTTAAATATCCACCGATATACGACGACATGATTCCAGTGTCGAGATTAAAAAAAATGGAAATTTTGACTTTGACCTAAATCTGAATGGTTTAAGCCTGAAGGGACGTGCACGAATAACCAAAACCATTTTCAGCCTTTAAATCTCCTTTTGAGCTACATGTTTACAGTCAGATTAAAATACATGCAGCATATGGAAAATGAAAAGGCCAAGTTCAGTATAACAACGACAGTAATGTAAGGCTTAAAAGCTCCCTCAGTTTTGGCTGCTGGGCAGGAGGATCCACAGTGACATTGTGTAATAACAGTATTATTTAATTTGACAGTAAAACTTCAACAGACTTACCCAAGATAACAGAGGAACACACACGTGTATGACAGGGCTCCCTGCACCTTCACCGAACTCATCACCACACGGATAAGCTGTCAACAAATGACATAAATGGACTTTACAAAATAAAATGGCAGCTAGTACAAGTTTGCAGGAAGTTCTGGATACTGTTTATGTGCCGATGACTCACTCTCTTCTGGTATTTAATGTCTGAATAACAACAGAGAGCAGCCTTTCTTACCAGAACCGCCAAAGGCAGAGGGATGAAGCCCATCCTCCGGGCCACTGAGTCACTGTAGTCTGTACAAGCCTACACAGTGACGGACAAGCACACGTTACAGCACTCGACAAAACTGCATCGATTAGCTGCGTAGGCTCAGTGCTGTTTATGTAAGTGTAATGAGACAGTTGCTTACGTTCTTCTGTCGACTGCTGACGAGATCAAAAGCCAAACTGGCTCTGTACTCACTGTACACCTGGGAGAGAGAGACAAGCCCAAACATGGAGTGTGTAAGTCTTAATCAGGGAACAGACCACATACAGTACTGTGTTGTACAAGTATCGTGTGTGACCAGTAGTTTGTTGGTGAATTTTAGAAATAATGAACATCACACGCGCAGTCCTTACATCTGCAGTGATGTCGTTGAATTTGGTGATGAACGCATGTTTAATGATGTCGACAGCAACTTCGGAGGTGACGACCATGAAGACATCAGGGAACAACACCCACAGGTGGTCTGAGGAAAGAAACAGGTCACAAGAAACTCTAAGTGTTATATGTAAAACAATATTTAATCTAATTTATGAGAGAGTGAACATGCTCAGCAAACCTTCGCTGGATGTCGTCGACATTCTCACCACAACCAGTTTACTTTGTTGGACACTTAACAGCTGTGGTTAGTTGTGTTCACGGTAAACTCCTGACATATTCTAACATAAGGTTTAATATTGAGACACACATGCAAATACCATGAACATATATTTATTAATCCCGAGGCAGTCTGCACAATGTAGGACCCAGTGGCTGATGGCAGCACAAACGCAAACAGACGTGATTATATATATATATATATATATAATGTTTAACTACAAGTTGCCAAACTATTTCTTAAATACGGATTTGGCTCTCATTTCTTTAGCAGGTAATGAGCTGAGAGCAGGTGCTTTGGTTCTGTGTAACGTCAACAAAGCAGTGCTGGCACCACCAATGCTCCGTGGAAGATAAGTAAATTACTGGCGGCTTGTGATTTGTTCGCCTCTTTAGCAACAGAAGGCTGTAGCTCTGCCAGTATTAACACATCAGTGTGTTTTGATTCCAGCTGACAGGCCACGTCTGTCATCCACTGTGTGTTCTGGCTCTGTGAGTGACAGAAGGAGCGGAGTGGAGTGTTTTCAGACGGCTGTCACACAGAAACACCGCGCTCTCATCCTTCACTCGGCTCTCTCGCTCAGTCAGTTTGTTTGGAGAGAGAAACATCCCCAAGGTGTTGCAGTGCAGAACAAAACCAAAGCAGCAGGAAAGAAGCTGCTCAGCATATTTCTCTGAATTTGTTACCATGACATGCACTGACCGCAGATGTCATAACTATCAAACCTGCCACTGTTAAATGGACTATAGTATAACATGAAACTATTAAGGTGCAGGTTGATTACCTGGGTTCCATGAGAACTGCTCCATGTTCCTGAGACAAACGATGAGCAGGAGAACGTAGCTGGTGAACCGTTCCTTGATATCTGCAGGATAAAATGAACACATCTGTGATTACAATCGCTAAACTCTGGAACAACTTGGTTCAGAGGCATCACAACTTCAGTGACGTTGCATTCAGCCACATTTTGTATCCTCGTGAAAGAGGGTTTTAAATTAGACTTTACTGTAAAAAAAAGTGTGAGATAAGTCCCTGTTAGCTACATTACAGCAGCACATCAGTCACACGGCCTTCAGTCTTATCACAGTATTGCTTTAAACACCAATCTACTATCATTTAAAGACACAGATGTAGACGTTTAGCATGCCATCATCTATGCTAGTTAGGACCACGCTCAGCTGCTTAAACAGGAAATTACTCCATGTGAGTAAACAGCAAGAGGGAAATGGCAGCTGATTAAGGCCTATTGTCTTCTGCTGTCATTAGAATACAATAAGAGTGACTGAGATAATAAAAAAACACACACGCTGCCTTTGAGAATAAAAAGGGAAATGCAGAATACATTGAATATCTCTGTGTTGTACCATTAAACCCAAATGGATAGATTCATAAAAGGCTTGTAAATAAGGAAAATTAACCGTTTGACTTAGGTTTCATTTTGATACTAAAAATCAATCAGTCATGTTAAATACATGTCAGTCATATGTCCAAAAGAAACTGACGATAAGCGTATGCTTCATCTACATCAGGGGTGTCAAACATATGTCCCGAGAGCCAGAACCGGCCCGCCAAAAGGTCCAATGTGGCCCACGGTGAGAAATTTGCAGATAATTCATTATTTTACATTTTTCAAAAACATATTATATTCCCATCTGTCACATTGACCTAATAAGGGTAAATTATATGCGGACTGACAACATCACATAAGAAGTGAAACACATTGATTTTACTACTCTGTATAAAAAAAACAAACCAAAAAAAACCAAAAAAAAAAAAAAAAGAAAACCTACAGATGTTTTTAAATAAAGCACAAGATTTGTTTTGGTTCTCTTGCTCTTTTCAATAATTAAAATGTGTGATTTCTGATAGGACATTGAATATCTTACCACTGTTCGACATTTGAAATAAGTTGTTCTTCTCAAATTTCTTGAACACACTTCCTTTAATCTCCACAAACTGTGATCGAGACAACAGAAGAACAAAGAAAGAAACGCAGTCAGCAGCAGTTATGATCCATAAAAAACAAACATGTAACATTAATGTTTCATCACCACAAGACACGTGGGGATACATCTGCATACAAATTATTTAAGTTAAATGTGGAATGTTTGCATATATTTAGTTTGTGTAAGGTTGCAGCTGCTTAAACAATCTCATCAGGCAGATTGTTGTGAGCTATAATGTCGTATCTGTAAGTGTGTGTGTGTGTGTGTGTGTGTGTGAGTGTGTGTGAGAGCACTGACGTTGTTGGACATCATGATGGTGAGCAGGGACTTGTTGTGTGAGTTGAAGGCGACGTTGAGGGTGGAGGCTTGGACCATGATGAGGATGGCATGGAGGACTGAGGAAAAGCCAGTCAGGAAAACACCAAAAACCAGTAAATGTTTTAATTAAAACATAATTAAAGTATAAATCTTAACAGTCAGACAGACCACCTTCCAATAACACCAAGACATAAAGGGATCTCTTTACCTGTAGCTACAATATGTTAAGAAATGAATATTTATATTGCATCACAGATAGGACATCTAAATAATAAAATAAATTATAAAGTATAAGGCCCCCGCTGCATAAATAAAGGATAAATAACTAAATAAAAATAGCAAAATTGTGTACGTCTGTTCTTTCTTACATGATAATTCTTATATTTTTAATTCAGGCTCTATTTTTCACTCCTCTCTCATAATTCCTGTAGATGTTAACAAGAAGGATACAGACGTAGAAGACGGCCATTAAGAAGTGAGGAATGACTCCTATACTGTCTCTTTTCCGATTTTTGGGTTCAGTGGCCGTCCAGTAGAGAGCGTCCAGGATGTCTTGACCGAAGGAGGAGAAGAGGCGGTCAGCCACCTGAAAGAGGAAAGACGGATAAGATCAAAACTTATTAATAACGGCATGTATTTCAACCAGAAGGCTGGTTCATTTCCTCTCATCCACATGAGGGCATCTTGGTATTATTCGGTTTTTGTTTTGTTCCCTTTTGAGATAATATCCAACCCTTTCCTCTACAATAATCTGTTGGCTGTCTATCATAGGTCACATCAAGCTGAGCTTTATCACAGTTCATAACAACAAATATCACATTATGTCTAAAAAAAAAAGAGGGTTCCAATGACATTAAATGTGCAGTCTGACATGTTTTATACGTTTACCTTTTGCTACGTCGAGAATATTCTACTAACTCTGTGTGATTCTCACAGAGATTCACTCTATGCAAGTAGTTTTTGGTCCATTTAGGTTTTAACAAGTGTCCCAGTGGCCAGAAGTATGTACATCACATGCACAAAACTTAACATACATAGAATCATAAGAAAAAACTGAGAAAAAAAACGCACTAGAAGTTTAAATACACATGCAGTTATTTTACCACCAGATGTCTGAAGCGAGCGTATGAACAGTGAAGTACCTCCAACATGTTGTAGATGATGTAGAGCTTGATGACAGACTGTCCTCTGATCAGGTGGTACATCATGGAGTAATCGACATAATGCATCATGGAGAAGCACAGCACCATGATCAGGCCCTTCAGCACGTCACACACCTGCGCCGGCTGCAGCAGCCGAGACCCGCTGACCACACACACAAAACACACACACACACACACACACACACACACACACACACACACACACACACACACCAACTTATGGTATCTGTATTTAATATACAAACCTTTCAGAACATATTCAGGTACTTGAACACACACACACACACCTGCATGCTGATAGTGCAGTATATCCATATAAGTAGTGTATTCATTGGGTCATTATATTACCTGAGTGAACAATAGAATGTGCTTGTACGCAGATGTAATGCTCGTGTGGTGACAAACACCGAGTGAAAAGTACGACCGTGACTGCAACACTACCGACTACTGCCGTCTACGGAGGCTTTGAACGATCTCTGCTGTTCATATCATGCAAGAACACAGATGATAAATAAAAAACATAGAGGGGTAAATAATTCATTTCTGTTCAAAATGAGATACCCCGCATAAAGGGAAAGGCTACAACTACTGATAACACACAAAACAAGACACAATATATAATATTAAAGTTAGTATCTGCTGTATATGAAACGGTATCTCATTAATAACATTTATCTCCTTAATGTGTTTGAGTTCTGCGCTGCTGGTTTTATAAGGATTCATTCTTTGTTGTTCTTATCTACCAAACAGACACAAATTCATATGCGTTTGAGCATCTATCTTTATGGAAATATTTCAATTTTGTTCCCAAAATTGTGTTTTTTTTTTGGGCTTTATTGCCTTTATAAGAACAGCTGGAGAATGTCAGTAAAGGGGCAGAGAGAGGAGATGACGAGCAGCAAAGAGCCGCAGGCCGTATACACAGTGTGTATGTATGTATGTATGTATGTATGTATGTATGTATATATATATATATATATATATATACCTACATGGTGCACACTCTACATCTTGGACAGAAATGTTCAAAGAAGTGTTGGGTGGACAAAATAAATGAAAGGAAACACACAGGCTAAGCCGTCACATACTGCAAGAACAGCAAAGCATGTCTTATAACGGGTAATAACGCGTTTAAAACATGTGCAGCTTTCATAATTAGTAGCAGTGGTTGGCAGTGGCAGCTTGTTAAGAGCAGAGCTGACAAATCCATAGGACTGGTCATTTAGTATTTACTATGACAGGGATAACCACCAAGAGCCAGAGAGGGAGCTTAGCTCTAAGACAGCCTGCACATTTCACACGTCAGCTGTGTGACTTGGACTATACGTCCACAGCCACCAACTAGAGCCAGAGGAAGGGGTTTCATCCACTCACCAACTTTAAGATCTACAAACATTGTGGTTATTGGCTGTTTGTTTTACCACAAAGACTACAACCACCTCTCTTAATATTGCACAAGTTGAACCCTGTCCTACAGAAAACAACTCTCCATTAAATCACACAGACTAATACACTTATACTAATACACACTAAATCACTAGAGCACAGGACAACGGTGAGCTACTCGAACAGCCATCATTACCTTAATTAACTTCAGTGGCTGTTGATTAGTCTTGCATCACAACAACGGGGCTACTCCTCCTCACCGCGTTACACTTCTTTAACACACGAGAGAGGAAAATAACATCATGTCTGACTGGGATAGAAGCGAAGGGGCCCGCAGGCCGTGGAGCTATTTTAGGAGCCGAGTCCGAGCTGAGCGAGATGAGAGGATGGCCGGAGGTTTTGGGGAAGATGAAGTGCAGATGAGCTTAAATCAAGTGTCTTCTGAACTGTGTGCAGCTGTGAAGACAACGGGATGAGATGAACATCTGGGCCTCTTTGTACAAAGCATAAAAGACATTTATTGCCTTCATGACCAATGAATAGATACACTGAAATCACTACACTGATGAGGTGAACTTACATAAAAGCCTTTAACACTTGATTTCTCTACTATCTTTACATATAACAAAAGGATAAGATTCAGATTAAACTGTTCAAACTGATATCAGGAAGGCGTCTCCATGATATTTAACATTTCTCGTGGTTTTCCTGAAGCTACAGCTCCATCCAGTGGCCCCATCATGTAAAAAAGGCTCCAAAACAACAAGAAAAGCTCGAGGGATCCGACACATTGCGTTAGATTTTCCCCTCTTGGTATTAAGTTTTTGTTGTCCAGTGCTCAATGTACAATAGTTTACAATAAATGTAGTACTAAGTCAAAGTGTGCTGTAGCAGAAGAGTGACGTAAGAGATAGAAGTATTGCGACATAGATAGAATATATGATAAAACAGGATCGCTGCTCAACTAATACTCAGTTAATCTATTCTTTTAAATAAAAATAAATGACTAAAACATGCCCAAATTCCAAGAGCCTAAGTAGATGTCTTCACATTTCTTATGTTGTCCGAAGACAAAAAGATATTGAATGTACAATCACGTAAAACAGAAAATGCAAAAGTAGGAACTAGTTAACCACTTAAACGATTAATCATTCATCACAAGTGTTGCTGGTTAACGTTCTGTCAACCATCTACTGAATAACGCATTAACAACATTACACCTCTCTTACACACACGTGCTGGTAAACAGCAGCTGGTTACGGTGCTGATGATGCATCTCGACTCACACACGGCTCCCTGGAGCCTAAGCTGCTGCTAGTGGAGCCTACAAAGCAGCGTTCACTATCTCTATTCTGCAAGCATCGTCTCCATAAAAAACACATGAATAGTATGTATGCTCCAGTGCAGTCAGCTATGTGCTGCATTCCAAGTAGCCACCACTGTGTGCCATTCATACCGTATTAGACTAAAAAGCATTAAGACTCTGCCCCAGAAGAAGAAGAGAAGGCGAACCTGCTACCTGCAGAGCGGGGGTGGGGAGGGGGGGGGGGGGGTCTATGCAGGAGAGTCGGATATGTTTTCCTCTTCTTTAACAACAACCGACTTAAAGACAAAGGAGCCCAGAGCTGCTCCAGAGGAGCTGTACAGTAAGCAGCCCTCCAGTTTAAGCATGTGCAGCTGCTGTATCACTGACAAGCAACACTGTGATGAGAATAAACATGCACGCTCAGCAAACCTTCCCCCGAATGACTTCAAAAAACAACAACTTGGACTTATGTGGAACCAACATGGCTGCTCCGGCTCGGAGAAAACATGGTGCGAGGTGCCAAGCTGTACATCGACAGACACACAATGGAGATGAAGAGAGACGGGTGAATGGACGTGGAGCTCAGGACAGTGATGACATTTATGGAGCCCTGACAGGCTTTAGGGAGCGTACCTGCTTCTTCTGCAGTAGGGGCATGTGCGTGCCCTGCAGCGGGGGAGGAAGGGGAGGGGAGATTCAGACAGAGGGTGAGACGAGCGGTAGACAGGTAGTGTCCATCGGGGGGGGGGGTCCGAGTATGTTTACTGCACAGTATTCAGATCTTTTACTGAAGTAAAAGTAGCAATACTACAGTTTAAATATATTCTGTTACATTTGCATTCAAGTAAAAGTGCAAAGATTTCCACACACAAAATATACTTAAAGTACCAGAAGTAATTATGCAGAATGGCTTATTTCAGAGCCATATATATTATTGCTTCCAAAAACAACTATTACGCATAACCTCAGAATTGTACTTAAGGACAGTACTTAGTTACATTACATCATTGCTGCTTTTCAATGTCAATACAACATACGTTGTAATAACATGTTGTGTGTTCAATGTAAAACATCTGTTAATAAAAACATATCTAATCATTTTCCAGATCTTTTGTACAAACCACAAACTTCTGAAGATATATTTCCAGACCTGTAGAGTAAAGTCTACAGTCCTCAGAATGCGTCCATGTCGACAGAGAGACACATGATCCATGTAAGAGACCCGGAACTAGACAAATCTAGACAGCTGATGTACAATACGTGAGTAACAGAAACATCTTTGCCACAATGTCTTTAAGGCCATGTTCAAAACTACAGTATGTGCTGCCTGTTTATAGGGAAATACACAAACAAAAAGGCATGAACTGGTGACATATAACTGCAGTGGATCAGCAGTATTATGCTTTCTTTTCACATTTTAGCATATTTTACAACCGCACAGAATGTGGACGTTTGCTGTTAAAAGTAGCAATCGATGGTTAAACAACAAACGTTTCTTACTCTGCCTTTTTTTTTGCAAGATTTAAAATCAAGAAACATAAAGGAAGATTGTAAATGTTTCGTTACTTCAAGACAAATCATGCTAACATACCTTTAATATGTCTATTTTTCTTTCAATGTATATATGTATCTATGGTTCAGCTCCATTTATATGTATAGTAGGACTGCACGATTAATCATCATGAATGATTAATGTCTTTTGTCAAACAACTGATACTTCGACTTCCTCTCTCAAACTGATATGGCATTAGTAATAACCGTTTACAGGTCAGAGTTGAGCGAACAAGGTGAGATTCATCAGTTAAAGGGAAACTTTAACGATTTTTAAAGATTTTCAACCAGCTTTGTGACATCGCAGTGTGTGCAGAGCCAGAACCCAGAGCTCCACGCTGGCTGATGGGCGTGGAGCTGGCAACGCAGAGCCCAAAAAAAACCAACAAAATAAATTATTTTGTTCCAAAAAAACCCACGATAATCAGAAGCTATCAGTTTAGCCGTAATTGTGAAGCCCACACCTCTGAATGCTACCGTGTCCAGACGTATACCTGAGGTGTCTATACCTCTGTGTGACTGTATCTTACATTGTATGCAGGTTTATGTTGTGCGTTTCCTTTGGTATGCATGCAAGTACTTGTTTTTCTTTGGTAATGATGACGGCTCTCACCTGAAGCCACAGCATGGCAGCGTGAGGAGGCGGAGCACGGCCAGCAGCACCCTGAGGGGCAGCAGCGTGAAGACGTACAGGAAGGCGTCCGCACACAGGAAGAAGCCAAAGGTCATCAGCTGGAGAAGAAGTCACACAGAAACAACTCCAAGTCAAACCACGGATGACACGCAGTCTGCACAACCTCCAAGTCAAACAAGGACAAAGATACCGTGCAGCCTGCAGACACGTTTACTCATCATCGTTAAGTGTTTCTCCGTGTCAAAGGAAGACAACAACTAAATAAAACAAGACAACGGAGAAAATACAAGAGCATTATATAGAGAAGAGCTTCTTCACATCCAAAAATGATGACTTCTCTTATTGTTTGAGGACGTCACATCTCATCAGAGGAAGGGCCAGGTGACAAATACGAATAACCACATGTGACAGTGAAATTAAATCAGATTAGACTAAAGCAATGATACAGCAGACACATACCTTCACAGCTCCCCACATACAAACAGTCATGGCCTTGTCATTTTAAAACGAAGTCCATTTAAACCAGGTGTCGTCTTCTTACTCCCTCTTCTAACTGATGTAGGTTTTGGTAGAAGCATGTGGGAGAGTTTTGACTCATTGGTGGATTCTGTGACTTGTCCGGTTAGCCTGCTCAGCATAGTGAAGTCTCAGAGCTCCTTAGTGTTTACACACATTCCTCACTCGCCCCCAAAAGGGAAAACGACACCAGTGAGAGCGCAGTTAGTCTGCAGAGAGAAGTTCTACTCAACTCCAGAAACAACCGAACAAAGACATAGATTGTAAAATGTGTGGTTTTAAAGCATAACTGTAATTAATGACTTGGGTCAGTCTTCTGTTAACTTGTGATAAATTATCGTTTATCATCATAAAGTTTATCACACATTAGAGAGAGGAACCACACAGTTTAGATTAATAAAACCTTTATGTTTCAATACTGCTACCTGGTGGCTCATGAGAAGAGCAAATAAAATGTTGTTTTTATCTCTTATTGTTTTACATAAATCAATCATTTGTACAAAATCATAAAACAAATAAAAAGGTGTTTGTGTGTGTTCTTGAGATTGAAACTAATGTTAAACTAAAGCTAATTTTCACCACTGATGAGACTCTACATGTCAAAAAAACGACCATTATGTCGTTTAACAGAGTCTAAAGTAAAGATTTAAAATCTCAAACTTAAATCTGACCAGCTGCTAATAAAAACAGTGGGTTGTGAGGTTTAGGACCGACTCGGTGGGACTCCGTTTTGGGCCGACTGTGAGCTGTAAACGGAATGAAAAGGCAGCCGACAGATGGAGATAAATGAAGAGAAAGAGGGCAGATGAGTTCAGATATTTCATCATAAATATACTTGTATTGTGAAGTACCTTCTCCAGCTCCTTGGGAATACGCATGCATGTGTACACTCTCTCTCTGCGCTCGGTGTACTTTGCCTCATTGTGTTCCAGGAAGTAGCCTCTGGTGAGCTCTGCGCTAATGAAGCGAGTCAACGACGGATCTGGAACAACATCAGAGTGCCAGTGTTACCACGAGGCCATTGTGTGCAACAATCACATCCACAACAATGAGAGCGCCGACGCTCCCACCGTCACACCATGAAAGAGAAGGAAACTTCTCTGGAGGGTTAACAGCATTCTCAGCTCACTGTTTGATTCAATGCACCATGAATACATCTTTAGAACGGATGAACATGCTAAATAAACTTTTCTGTAGTATACAATAGGGTTAGTCACGGCTAACATGACTGAGAGGAAGTGAGTTCAGTGATAGTGACTTTAAAACTAATCTGCATTGAATTAATGTATTAGAGACTCTTAAAATGAAAACAACGTGATCTCTCTTGTTATAAACTAGTTTCATAAATGGCTGTTTTATTGTCTCAGTCTGCCCACCGTACTGTGTTGAAATCACTTCCACTTGACTTGAACCTGTGAAATGCTAGAGCATTAACGGACAGGTGAGGTGTCACAACAGTAGGTCTGCAACTAATGAATATTTTCAGTATCTGCCAATCATCTTCTGGATGTATTGATTAAGCAACTTCTCTGTAAAATGATAGGAAATAGTGAAACATTCCTGTTATAACATATGTGGCTTAAATGTCTTGTTTAATCAGACATGCAGTCCTAAACAAAAAAGATATTTAGTTGTAACACGTGCGAGGATTATCTCACTTTGGAAAGGCTGGAACTAGTGTGTGTTTGCTTAAAAAAAGAACTGGAACAAATATAAAATTATAAAATTTAAAAAAATAAATAGGTGTTCAGTCTATAAACTGATCCAATAATCAAATAACTGCTCCAGCCCTACATTTATCTATACAATCTCTTCCCCTCTGTGCATTTCTGGAACCAACATGTTTGCAGAGGCAGCACACAGCTGACAGTCATCAGGTCACGTGATCTGATGGGTGACGGAATTTTGTCGTAACACCTGTGAGGCAAAACCGTGATGTGTTGTAACGTTATCTTATCAAAATTACATAACATTTACTGCCCACTGAACTTTACGCAGACTAACTTCAGGTATTACTGCTGTTGTTGTCGTTATAATATTACATGCATGAAGACACTGCAGTAGTAAGGCGACCAGTCAGCGAGCTAAAACTAATGTTTATCAGCTGTAACGTCAGTTGGTTTACCTGCTGGCTGCTCACGTTGCTCCCTCCTGACAGCGCTAATGTCGTAAAATCCCAACGTTTCCGGCAGTTCCGGAGTCAGACCGATTTTAGCGGACTTGTGCAAATCCTCCCACGGTCTTTTCTGTCTTTTCTTTAGCTCAATTTCAGCCTCTTTCTCCTCTGACAGCTCGGTCCCCGATACGTCCGCCATCTTTACTTTGGCCGCGGCGTCGCGCTGTGCAACGTCACGGCATTGTGGGTAAAAAAAACAAACGACGTCATGAGGTAGATTCAACAGTTTATTATTGTAATGTATAGATTTTAATCAGTTAGTTTAGTGTTTTTTTAATAAGGAAACATATCAACATTAATAGCAACGCTCTGATAATAACTATGAATAACTGTAGTAATTTCATTAGAAGCAGTTTTGATGAAAATTGTATCTTATTTTGAAAATTTGTACTACTTCTGTATCTGCAACAAAACGTTGACTTCACTTTTTTGGTTGAAATTAATTTTTATAAAGCCAAATTTACAGGTAAACAGTCATGGTATTCACAAAGGAAATCTACATTAATTAGATTGATTTATCTAGAAATCCAAAGTCTGAAAATGAAAAAGACATTTATTTTGTAGATACTTCATTTAAATACGCAAATCCTTTTATGGCAGATAATTCTCCTTCAGACTAAAAGTATTAATATCTTCTGTACAACAATATCTTGTTTTTTGTAATACATAATACTGATACTACCATTGCTAATAATAATAATAATAATAATAATATGAATAGTAATAGTCATGATAGGAACATTATTGACGAACTCCAAGTCATGTAAAATATGTCGTTATTTAAAATAAGTAAATAATAAAACTGGCTTTGCAGTGAAACTGATTTGTTTGCCAGATTATTAGTATTTAACTGTCAGATAAAAATCTTGCACATTTTTGTTATTCTTGCACTTCTTAGCAACACGACGTCACAGAGATAGTGAGAAAGCAATGACCCAAGAATTATAGTTTGATGAAATGGTGTTGCAGTACTCCCTATAATCCACGTGGTGTCGCCAAAGGTCCATGAAATTGTACAGGATTTAAAGTCTACCCAACAACAGTACCTAGGCCTGATCCTATACCGAGTTATCTGGAGAACTTTGCAGACTAGTTCATACATTTGTTTTCCTGAGCAGAATTATTCAGATAACTCAGGTTAGCAGATGAGGGATGGATAAAAGGATGATTGATCAAATCCAGGTTAGATCTTTCAGAATATACCTTTATCTTAAATGTTTTATTGTTCGATATCCTTGTAGACAAGAAGAAACTCTAATACAACCCACCTATTGATTTTGGGCCAATAGCATTTTGTTATCCAATGCTGTTGTTTAAAGTTAGTGTCCCACTACAGGACACTTAAGGACATAACTGTGATGTATTTATATACTGAAGGCTGCTACACATTAAAGAAAAGAAAGAAATCTATTCCCAGATTCACCACAAGATATCATTTTCACATCTTCATCACATTCCAGGACTTATTTAGATATTTAGTGATTGACTACATTTTCCAGTACTTTTTAATAACCTCCAATGAGCAGGGCAGAAGGAGCATGAACCTGTGGTGAAGATGTTTCATCAAAAGCGAATTTTTGAGCACATGGAAAGGAAAGGAAACCAGTTAGTGAAGTTTGAAAATTGGTTTCTTTTACAATTAATTTCACCGAAGATGATCATTAAATATCAGCAGAAAATGGCTGCTCTGGAAAGCCTTAATTTTTGAGAGACAAACGCCAACGCGTGATGTTTCGGTTGGATCACTGAATCCTTTTATAACCAGGAACAAGAACAATATAGCACAAAACAACAATTTCAGTATAGAATATGTGGTTTCTTGAAGTGTTAGATGTTTGTCTTTTCCAAAAAGATCAGTCAAATCCACCATTTTTGAACTGTCTCATCAATCCCATTCATCCACGTAGCAGCTGTTCAGGAGCTCTCGATTGCTCTACACTTTCTTCCTCAATAGGTCTGGAGATGTCCACTTATGTTCAAACTACGAACATTTCGGTCATGTTGGACGAGACAAAATGACATTAGTTGTGTGACTGAATGGACTTTGGGGAGAATGAACTTTCCAATGATTTATCAGACTAATCACAGTTAACAGTGAATAAAGTGAATCAATAAACAGATGCCAACTGCACACACGATGCATGTAACCAAATCAAATTCAACTCCTTTGTAAGCACGGTTTATTGGCACACATAATGGTAAAGCATACATACCAGACATCAGATATGACACTGAACACCTCTGCTATATAATGTACAAATGGTGTCTAATAATACTAGGCTCAAACATATTTAGAAATGTGTTAGCTTCCTTACAAATGCACAAATAAATACCCATAAGATCCAATTGTATAAAGACACATGTTGCTGTCTTTTTGCTCGTTTTCAAACAAAAGTCCAACAAAAGAGATCAGGGATATATTATCAATTCAATTAAAGATTAAAGAATAGCACATATACAGGGACGTCAAACTATTTCTGTGGGGTGGATGGGATTTAATCTGTGCGTTGCTTTTAAAATGTAAAATTGTTTTCTTCTTATGTCACACAATATTCAAGAAATAGGACTTTGTGAGTGTTAACTTTGTGGCTTTGGTTCTGCACTAGCTCAAGAGGTCAGGAAACAGTTTGGGTCTCGACCGAAGCAAACCAGCGTCCATCCAAACCACCCGACAGAAATCTGATCCTCCTGTACAAAACAAAACAGCTGCCATATTCAAACTGGTTTCAGTGGCTGATTTACAGTGGACAAAACAGATTCCACCTCTATTTACAGAGCTACAAACCTTGTAACAGTGTTCCCAAACTGATGACCCCAAAAGCAAAATCAGACTGATGTGTGTGTGTGTGTTTTTTTGTGTTTTTTTAAAGTACATATACCAAACAAAATAAAAATCCTATAAAATCATGCAGGAAAAGGCTTTAGTATCAGTTTGGGAGTAGGTCGTTAAAGGGAGAGAAGTCCAATTTCCGAGGAGGGAAAAAATTGAAATAAAAATCAACAATAATGCATCAATGCGTGTCGGCAAAGTTCACATACTGATAGGCGCAAAATTACAACGTGACTGCAAAAGATTCTGAGAGAAGCAAAATACCAATAGACTACGAACACAATCAAACTGGTTTGCATGAAATCACAATCTGTGACGACCGCAGTAATGTGGAAAAAACAATCCTAGTACACGATTTTCCCTCGTTTGAATAGGAGTCCATATCGGTAGACAACTTTTATTTCCTCTTAATTGGAAATGGAAATAAACAGCAACAGCAGAAACAAACCAACAGCCGACTGAATTTCCAATAAAAATGCAATTTTCTCAAACAATGTTTCATTTGTCTCCAACGTGGTTAGATTCTTCCATCGGGTCTGTTTAAAAAAAAGACAAAAAAACACCTTGCCTTCTCACCGGTGAGCTCGCTATTTTGTTTGTTGTTTTCATTCTTCTTCTCTTCTCCCCTCTGTCTACTGTCAGCTGTATTATTCCACCAGACGAGAGCTTTGTATCTGAGGGAGAATTTGATCTGCAATTTTCCACTGGAAGAAAAGAAAAAAAAAAAAAGCCTCCGCCTTGGTATTTTTAAATTACAGTTGCATACAACTTATATGCCATTGTTCTCCGAGATGTTGCAGTGATCCAGAGAAGAAGAAAATACCCAGAATATTTTTGGCTGGACATGCCAGTGGTGAGTTTGCAGATTCTGATTCAGTACAATGTTTATGAGGCGTAGAAGCACTGCCCTCAGGGGGGAAAGGGAGAGGTTAAAAAGTCCAGTCCACATGGAGTCAAGGATCTGTTGTTTTGCTCTTCTTCTTCTTCTTCTTCTTCTTTTACTGCGAGGGCTGGGGCGCCGTGCTCTCGGGCTTGCTGTCCTGGGCGCCGGGGGGTTTGCTGCTCCAGGGAGCGCTGTTGCCCAGAGCCGGGGAGCTGTTGAAGTCGTCCTCGTCGTCCAGGCCGTTGGTGGCGTCGTACTGCGTGTTCTCCAGACGGGTGATCAGACGCTCATCCTCGTCCCCGAACTCGCCGCCCATCAGGGTCGGCTCGCCGACCACCATCACGTCCTGGAGGAAGGCAGAGACACGGAGAGCAAGTTTACAGACTGAAGAAGAGGAGAGGAAACCACAGATGTTCTTGAACGTTGGTGCACACTTTTTAAAAAAAGGTCACGTTGTGTTCAAACTGCGTCCCTTTTTTTGTTACACTTTTTATTCACCTACTTCCGCTATTTGAATGTTTTCAATAACATACAATCAGGTCAATGTTGTGTATCTCAAGAGCCATGAAACCTCACTTTTTTCAAGACCACCATTCCATTTTAGTTTGTCCACTGGGGTTTTGACTGTGTTTCACAGACAGTGTACATTCTCAAAACAGAAAACATTTACCCCTTTTATCTTCTAAATTAATTTGCTTGTTTCTTTCATTGCTAAAGACCCTTTCAGTTTATCTTATTAGTTTTTCATTTTTAACTCAACTTTAAAACTGGTTCCACAAATATAATCCATTTTTACACGGGCACCCGTGACGTGTTGTCAGTTTTGCGCAGGCCCGACCATATTTAGCCTTGGGGAGACTCAAAATGAATATGCTTAAGTGAGAGAGAAATTACCAGAGAAGAAAATAATGCATATCTGTTTCATCTAATTCTGAGACCAAATCACCATCTGAATATCAAGTGAACGCACATCCAACAAAAAAAAGATCTTACAACATTTGCATTACTTCAAATAAATTGATATGCATGTCCTCTGTCTCATATAAAAAATAAATATTCAACCACCTTTTAAAACTGAGGGATAAAACTACAACAAAGTCATGAATTTACTGGACCAGAATGTTATTCAGGAGCGAATGTGTCCACAGTTGCTGATCTATTTCTGTTTGTTTACAACGTTTTTATGTTACCCAACTGAGCGAGGAGCGCCCGAACCCCCCTAAGATGGGAGGTGTGTACTTCCCCCGCTTAAACACAACCCCCTGCTTCCAAACACTTTGTCTGTGTGTGTGTGTGTGTGTTTGTGTTGAGTGTTTCGACGTTGGTGTATCCAGTGAACCCATCCCCAACGGTCGACCCCTGTCCGAACACTCGCTGCGAATGAAACCTGAAAGCGGATTCCCCCAGCGCTCCCCGCCCCCCAATCAATACTCATCATGTAAGACATATTTCACTGAGATGGCCCTCTCACAGCGGGTCAAGGAAGGGAAGGGGAGAGATTTAGCCATTATCCAGCGCTATCTGTGCTTCTTGTGATGAGACTTTGGAAGGAGAGTTTTGCTTGTTTTATGCATGTTTTCAGGAGCAAACTCTTCATGAACTCTTCATGAATTTCTGCTGACAAATAATCACTGGAGTGTAATGATCAATAAGCTCGGAATCAATGGCTGTATTTGTTTGTGTGTGTATGTGTGTGTGCTGAATCTCATCTCATCTCCCTTTGAGTAAACGTCTCCCTGCTGGCGAGCCCCACCGCCACCCATCGTAACCTGGGAAGAAGCTGTACAGTTAAATGGAGCGCACGCTTCACTGACCAAGTGTGTCAACGCGGCCCGGCTCGGAGGGATCTCGTTCTCCTCGGCCATCTCCTCCCTAACGCGCACAACAAACGTGCACGTGCACTGGCACACAAACCCAGATCTCTGTACAATCACACACCTGAACTCAAACACAGACAAAAGCACGATTAACCCATTAACCCTGTGTATGAAGCTCACACACTGACCAAGGGGGTTGCACACGTAGACAAACACACATGATGACTTCACGCAAGCATTGATGTAAACAGACAAACAAAACTAGACAACTTAGCACACTTCAAACACCCCTTAGATGAAGTACAAGACGCAGTTTATTTATCGAAGCCATCCCCAAAACCCCCCTAGCGACCACTTCTACACCCCACTATGCCTTAATCAGGCTAATTAATTTAGGTGAGCTTTTCAACTAAATGACAATATCCACACTGATTTGTCAATTTGCATAGCTAATTAAGTCATTAGCTAAAAACGTGCTGATTGCTAACAAGCCATGCACTCACCATCTGTTCCTGTGAGGAGGCCTGTCAACCTACCTCTGGCCAATTTTGGGCCAAAAAAAAATTAAAAAATCCCTCAGACGATAACAGCTGGTGGCTAGTCTGAGACTGGGGAGCGCTAATTGTGAGCTAATTAATACTGTCAACTCGTCTACTCATCTCGTTAAGAGTTAGCTTTAGCGCGAGCTAAGCGGTGACGCTTTGAATGGGATGTCGCATGAACGCCTCCCTGCTCCCTCCATTCACTGAACTGTCATTAGCGTTTCTTTTTTTATAGGGATCAGCAGTGAGAAGCCCGGAGGACATATTTGCTGCTCGAGCCTCCAACAAGTGTGACTTTAAAGAAGAAGTGGCGGGAATATGGCAGCGACAAAGGGAACAAAACGGTCTTAAAGCAGCAAAGATATTAGATGTTAAAAAGTTTTTATTAAAGTTTAGTCGTTCCTCTCGTCCTGTATTTATGCAGACAGAATCTACAGTTTCAATATTGTTATCATTGTTGGTTTGTTTGTTATTTATTTATCTTTTTACTTCATGCTAACAACAAAATACAACTTTAAAGTATAAACCCGGTGAACATTGTGGTCTGTCTCTAAATGACTGTGGCTCTCAGCTCCAAGCACATTTTTGTTCCTTTTGAATAAATCTAAACAAAAGCTCACAATTACATGGATTCATTTTTTAAAAAGACAATTAAGCAGCAATTATCAATGATTTCGTATAAAGTGTTTAGCTAATGTTATAGAGTCAAAAGTGCATTTGTTGTGGACTATTTTCAGGGGCGGATTAAAACATATTTGGTTGTCTTGTGAGTATTTGAGCACAGATCGGTGTGTGTGGCACTGAGTCAAAATAAACTACAGCGTGTGTGTTCATGTTAATGAAAGAACATGTTACCCTGGGCAACAGTGAGGTTCATCGTTGTGTTTTTACTAGTTTGTGGACAACAACAGACAAATACTTGTTACAAACATCAATGTTTTTTGGTATTTTTATAGGATTTGTTGACAATGACAAAAACATAGAATACCACCACTCTTAAATAACAAATACAAAACTTAACTTAAAACTTAAGTAATAAAGTTTTGTCACCATCTGAATAAAATTACTAAGAACACACTCTTAAGTTTTGGGGCAACTATGCAACATAAATAAGACTGTCTGTGCCTATGGATAGTGATTCAAGATCACCATCTATAGTGCCACACGAGCACAACAACTCCATCTTAGCTCAATGGAGAACTTTGTAAATGTATCCCTCAAAAGATCCCCAATCTACCAATTTAACAAACAGGGTTTGGACAGTTAACTACGGGTTCAGTCTGTAATATGTGCTTGAAATACACTGACTGACTGACAGCAGGACAGACCTGCTGCTAGAGGCCCGCTTGGTTAGAGAAACACATTTTTCGACACCTAAATCAGGCCAATAGAGGTCAGTGTTGCTCATTCTATGAGGTCCCCCCCCCCCCCATACACATCCTCCCCCCCTTCCCCCCCCCCCCCGCACCTTGTCTCCTCCAGCCGCTGGTAAACCCCCCCCCCCTTCCCCTGTGCGAGGGTCCACTCCTTATTGTCATTGGGCTCACGTAGGCTTAAGCTCAGCCACAAACGAACAACTTCTCAGACAAAGACAGCAGCCGCGCAACATATGTAACCGGCATGTTACCGGCCACGCTGCCGGTCTTTAAGAGGCGTGTGAATGCACAGCATGAGTGGTATGGGTGATGTGTGTGTGTGTGTGTGTGTAAGGTGGTGGTGGAAGGAGGGTGGGGGTCAGTGATGGAGTAGAGTGTGTGCATGTGACGGAGGAAGGGGCTGGGGGGGGGGTGTGAAGAGGGCTGTATACAGATATCGGTGATAATGAGAGCTGGCACAGAGCCAAACTGCCTTCTAGGGAGAAAACAATTGCACACACTGTGTGTGTGTGTGTGTGTGTGTGTGTGTGTGTGTGTGAGAGATGTACATTATGAATGTGTGAGACGGAGAGAAGGAGGTAGGAGAGGAGGGTGAGGGCAGCAAATCTGGAAAGATGACGAGACAGCTAACCACGAGACGGTACATAGAGGGACAGTACAGCATGCTTGTGTGTCGGTGAGAGACAGTAAAAAACAAAAAAGCCAAAAAAAATGTTGTTTTCTACCGTTAATTATTGAGCAGATGAACAACCTCAACCTGGTTGGAAACTGGAGAAACAAGTCCACACAGTATTTAAATGATTCACCCAAATAGAGCTTCTACAACTTCTACAATGTCCCTATATTCAATCTCCTAGAAAGTATGTATTTTATTTGTTTTTCTTGCAATATTGTATTTGCTTATAGCAACTAAAGCATGAAAAACATTTCTTTGGTTAAGTTTAGGCACTTAGTTTGAGTTATGGAAATAATGTATTAATGGTTAAATATTGGAAAAAGTGGCAGCACCAAAGACATTTAACCGAAACCCAGATCTTAAAATAACTTATTAGCCTTAAACTAACAACATACAGCACTGAGGTCTCTGATGTTAAAGGAAGAACATTATCAAGGCAGGAACTTTGTCTTTCTTTCCAAATGTAACAGGAGAAACAAACTACTAGTACATAAACATGTCTTCTGGTGGGCCGGGGTTGCAACACTGAACACGCTGTGAGTATAGAAAAGCATCAGCACCCTTCAATTTCCCATTAAGTAGAATTAATCCAGTGTACAAGATGAACACACATGGATGCCAACCTGCAACCCTTTAACGCCGTTTGGTATCAGCACAGTTTTAGCTGAACTGCAATGACCTGTATTAAACAACAACAACAGCAGATTGCCGCACCAGTGTGGCAACAGAATAGTAAATTGGATGCCGTAGTGTAAATACAATACAGTGTATAATGAGCAGTGTATGGAATAAGGTAAGAAAACTAGAGTCCGTGCAGACAATACACACACAGCAGCATCAAATCCTCCAGGGGAGAGCCAGACATGTGGTGCAACACTCAGCTGTTTAAGACGCTATTTAACCTCGAACTGTGTCAAGTGGGCTGTTACGGAAACACGAAGCAAAATCAGACGCTGTAACACTGCATGCAGAGTCACAGAAACATGGGTTTTAAAGCTTCTTATCTTCATCCAGGTTACTTTTTCTGAATAAATAAGATAACTACTGGATGTTGGGGAGTCACATAGTCCACTGCTGAGGTAACGCTGTTAAATAGTTCACTAATAAGATGATCCTAAACTAATTTAACTATTCTGGTTTCACTGTCCCGTGTCTGCAGGACGTTTTAGAAACAATTCCATCACAAAAGTGTTCAGTACTTTTTCAGAAAGAAGGAACAAAACAACTTTACTTTCAGCGCTTGATACGACAACTGAACGCACAAAGATACGATTTGAAACAAAGAATTCATCTAAAAAGTTTTTACATTTGTGGGTAACAATAGATAAGTCAAAAAATGAGAAATTTGAGAAAAAAACGAAATCGTCTCCGACATCAAAATCACGAATCATTTTAAACATATTTTCACTTCTGAAACGCTGCACAACTGATTTTATCCTCCATTATTTTGTTATTGTGTTGCATTTCTATCTATTTCATTTACAGGAACTATTAAAAAAAAATCTTCAATCTCCATCTCACATTTACTGTTGCTGTTTACAATAAGAGTACAGTTTATTGCTCAAAAGTAAAATATCAGAACTCAGAGAGCTGATATTATTTATTGGTTTTTACCGTCAAATATTCAGCTTCAAAAATCCCTGAGATCGAGCTTGAGTTCTTACGACTTCATTTCGCCCCCACATCTTCACTGGAGGTGAAGATGTGCTACTGGAGCAGCTGGGATTCACAGATCTTTCACTTTGACCACCACACATTCATCAGAAACTTTTCACCAGGTGCTGCTGCTAAATGACCAAGGAAGAAAGTAGCTGTAGTTTAACTCCATATGAAGCTTTTTGAGTCTTTGCCAAAGTCCCATTTTTGTTTAATTAGACTGTATTGTTTATTCGGTGCACTACAGTAACACTCCTCCGGGCTCACTGAGTTCAGTGTCTTGGTCAAGGGCATTTTCAACAGAGGTGGCTGAGAGAGGGTCACTTTCCCCACCCACATTTTCCCATTTGGTGCAAATTCAAAGAAACCTTTTAAAAAACACAAAAAACTCGAGGCTACAGCCCCTTGGATAAGCAACGGGGTCAGCTGGGTCTTTTTTTAAACATACATATTCAGAAGTACATGTCGAGTACTTGGAAAGAAAGAGTTAGAAAACTTAATAGAGAGCTAGTGATGTGACACTACCTGCACCAAAGGGCCACTTCTATTCACCTTCTTTACATGATGTTTATGAATTTAGCTGTTCTTGTGCTACTTTTTGCTTTGATGATGTTTAATGTCGTTTGTGTCGCCCTTTATGAGGTTTCATGTATTTTCTCTTTGTCTTTCTGGCAACATGTTTTCACACAAATCCCTCGAGGTTTCTTTGTCTCACAGCACAGATTTGAATTTCTTTTCTACCCTCTCCTCCCTGGTGTTTTTTTGATTTTTTTTCTTTCTCTTTTATGCAAATAAATTAAACCTAATAGCTGCAATACCATTAGGAATACTACGTGCCTGTGTGGAAACCTGCAAACATACATGTAGAGTCATATAAAAAGAGGAGGCAAACCGAGTGGAGCTGATGCTTACAGGTACCTGACTGGAGAGGCTGAAGTTGGTGGCGGGGCTGCGTTTCTTGCTGGCGGTGGTGCCGGCGCTGTTGGCGCTGCTGGCCGAGTTCTTCCGTTTCCTCCTCTTCGTGGTTGTCTGTCGGGCAGGCTCAGCTTTGGCGCGACCAGCAAAGAGAAACAGAGGCAATGCCAAGAACATAAAGCATACAGACGGAGACAAGGTGTAGGGGTGTGTGTAGTGTGTGGAATGTGTGTTTTAGGTCACAGAGTGGAGCGGCTCGGATGGACGGCATCATATGTGGAGGCACAAAAGCCTGCAGACAAAATTGTGCAAAATGCTCATATACATTCATGCACGCACGCACGCACGCACGCACACGCACACGCACACACACACACGAAAATACATGTTACAGACACAAGAGCGACTAGTCTACACTGATCCATGCTTTGTTTTCTTCAGAGGTGAAACCGCACGAGCGTTGACAACTCCCAAGACATGCACTAGTAAGAATGAACCCGTCTCATTTGCATAAATGCTCCACAATGGACCCCGATGCTCAACGTAATGTAAATTTGTTAATGATGTCGTCGCTGCACCGATTGCGACGCTCCTCAATAGCATGAGCCAGATTAAAACTGCTCTTCTCAGGCAGAAAGCACATTCCTGTTTGTTTTACTGAACGTGCAAATATACTATAGATTCCATTTGCTGAGCATGAGTGTGTTTATGTTCTAATCATTTCGTTTAAGCCAGAGAATTATGTTCTTACATGCATTAATCTGTCATATGCAACCTGTTTGTTATATTACAGGTATTAGTGCTATTTTGAAACATGCAGATGAACTTGCACACAACAAAATGTATTTCAGGGCATTCCGGTGAGCAATTAAAATGCCAGCTTTCCTAAAAGACTACAGACAGTGCAACAGAAAAGATACCTTTTTTGTTATTTGTGGGAAATATTTCCGTTTTGAAGTTCTGTGGGTGTCCAGCTGTAACCAGAGCCAAACTTAGTTTTATTCTACTCAGGAGGTTGGACAATCTCTTAAACAATTTCAGACAGAATGAGACCAGAGATGACAACAGAGAAGAGGAAGAGAAATAATTGAACTTTCAATGCCATGCAGATGCTACTTTACACCACTGGGAAACGTGCTTAGATGAAAGATGTTTTTTTTCCAACTATGAGTTATAAATAATTCCTGAAGGTGCAATTAAATCACAAGTGAAATCATTATTATTAAAAAGATACAGTACACAGGTTAAATAGAGATCTTGTTGCTTCTAGTATTTACAAAATAATCCATGTTAGTGCATAATTTATGAATACAAGATTTAGCAAATTCTGCCAACATTTGTTCGAAAATCATTCCCTTTAATCTCGAGGGGAACAGGAAAACACTGCTGTGATCTTCAAACAGACGACTGAAAATGAGATATAGTTCTTTGAGGTTCTTACTAATCACACCGAGGGAGATGCTTTCATATTCAGTTACAATAACCACCGACTCATGATACAAACAAACTGAAACTATATATCAGAGGCAAAACAATAAGGGGATTTTTTTATCAGTATCTTTTCTCTGTTGATTCCTGACTTTGACAGACGTGTCTGCGAAAAAAAAGCGTCCCTATTGTCAGAGACAATCATTTCTGTTATCCGACTGGTTTCCTTCAATGCTGAACTGGTGACGCACTAAAATCACTTCCATTTCCACCAAAAGGACTTATCAGAGCATAAATGCGCCGGTGGCTTCCTTCCTGGCAAAATCCCAACCAGTTTCCCAGCTGGAGAAGAATTGCAGGAAAGGGGGAATAGCCCGTCGCAAAACCGCAATTCCAGCAAACCTCATGTGAAAATACAGACAGATGGGCTGAAATGGTCCTGAAAAACACAGCGAGGAGGCCAGACTTCTGAGACAACATTACACCAACTAATATTTAAAAAGGTACCATGAAGCAACTTGTGGATCAAAAAACTGCAAACCAACCAACCAACCAACCACATAGAACGATAAAGCTGCATATTATATCAAAGTAAATTACACATTAAAGGGATAGTTTGGATTTTGTGGGGTTGCATAAGGTACAATGTCAGTGTATTACCTACAGTAGTACAGTAAACGTATTTTAGACACCTATAAAAATCAAGATCAGTTTAAGTGCACGTTATATTTTCACTGCTCTACCTTGGCGTCAGATGAAGCCGATATCTATGCTCTCTTCAAAACCACCAGACTCCATTGAGAGAAACAGTCATTTTACCTTACAGAACACTGGAGTTGCTGGTCTGCCGCTGCCTCGATCTGTTACTTTGTTTATGTTATTGTGTGACTTTGGTATTTCAAAGGGTTCACCAAAGTGACACAATAACCCAGACAAACTAACTAAATGAGGCAGTGTAAGACCTGCAACTCCCGTGTTCCGCAAGGTAAAATTACTGTTTTTGTCAATGGAGTCTCGTGGCTTTGAAGAGAGCATAGAAAACGACGTCAGAAAGGACCGTCTGATGGCAAGGTAAAGAGTTGAAATCTTCTAAATATAGCGTACACTTAAACTGATTGATTTTTTCAGATGTGTAAAATAGGTCCACAGCAGTGCATTGCTTTCGTCTGTTTCTCCAACTGTAGTTACTACACCGACTATGGATAAGAAGATCATACAATCACACATCAATCCAAACTATCCCATTAAGCTCTTTCTCATTAATCCCATATAGGATATAAACCTGCAGCACCCATATAGGTTCTCACAGCTCTCTTTCCATAGACATAATTAATCATCAATACAAGAGCTTCTTTTTTCTCCTCAGACTTTATATTCATAAAATGCTTTCCATGTTTTTTTTCCCCCTCTCTGTTTTTTTTCCTTCTTCTTTCTTTGAAGACGAAGTCGACACTGGGGAGCCGCTGGCCGGGGAGCTGGATCTACAAGTCTGATTACACCCGGCACTCTTAATTAAAGTTACACAGGTCTGAGTCAAAGGCTTTTTGACTGGTGTTGGTTTTTAAAGACATCTCGTCACGCCTCGCTAAGCATTGCTGTAATTTGCAGCCACTCCGATGTGTCCAAAAAAAAAACTCGGCTTACTCTTTTTTTTTTTTTTTTTTTTCAGCTTAAGACGGCACAGCCAATTTAAGTCTGGTACTTTTCAGAAACCGCCCTTAAAACATCAATCATAGAGAGCTGAGAGGCCTGTTTAGATTGGCAAGGTTGAGATTTAAGGGGCAGCCCTGAATTCCGATGAATTTCACACACCTGACAGGCAAAACATATTTAAGGGATTAATACATATAATGGCAAATTTGGAAAAATAAATGATGCAATAAAAACACGGTCTGAGAAAATATATTCCTATTCCTACAAAGTGAGTGATGGTACAGAATTAAAAAACTTTTTTTTTTTTTTTAAGTAAAAGAAGTCAGTGTAACCTCAGTAGAGGAAACGATTAACGCTTAAAAATAGATCTGCAACATTTTCCAAGATGCAAATTATTTCTGTCGTCATTTGATGCCGTTTTGGACAAAAAAAATCTTTGAGGGAAAACCAGAAAACCTCTTTTCATTCTCGTCCAGATTTTTGGGTTTGACTTGATCCGTTTCTTTAAACAGGCGTATGGAAAGTAAAGACACGTGTTTCAACAGTAGGTAGTTACCTGGTGGGGCGACCATTCTCTGCCATTTTTGGAACAGGCATGTCTTGAGACAGTCCCGGGGGCTGAGGTTGTACGTCTTGTGCCTTGACATGAGCTCCTGCATGGGCTCCAGGATGACACACAACTGCTGACACCACGGGAAAAACAGGAAGTTCAATTAAAGCAGATTTGTATAACACAGTGATGAGAGAACAGTGTGCTGTCCACGGATGCAGCCTCTTATCAAGGTAAAGCAAAACAACGCACATAAACACTGAGATTGTTGCTCAATTGGTCACCCGCCGACTGACTTTGAGTGATTAATTGTTCCGTAAATCTACTTTTATAGACACTATTAATAAAATACCTTTAAAAAAACAGGTTTATTGTCAAGAGCTTTAGAGAGAAGACAGATAGAGAGAGCAACATGTACATTTTAATATGAGCAGCTTTGTCATGCGTCAAAAACACACCCACTGAGAAAACACAGAACAGTCGCTTGTTCCCACGCTAAACACAAACAATATTCTCCAGTTGAAGGTACAATATTCACTCTGAAGAAAACTGTAAATCTCTGGTGATCAGCAGTGAGAGGAGCCAGGGGTCAGCCTGTCATCTTAAATACATCAGGCTTAGTTTATCTAGTTAACATCTGGATAACATTATCGGTCAGCCATCCCTTCTTTAATCCAAATGCTTGATGGTGCAGCCACAGGACAGTGATTGGACGGTTATAATGCTGTTTTATTGCTGGACCAATCGCAGAGCAGCACTGAGATACACTCAAACCGCCTTCTTCCTCTAACCGGATAAAACCGTTGTTCCTGACTTTTCTCCATCTTTGACAATTTGACCATTAAATCCACTTGACTCCCGCAGCATCTTTTGTTTTTTAACTTAAGGTTAGGAAACGATCGAGGTCATGGGTGAAAGGAAACCAACGTTGAAGAGAAGGACAAGAAGTAGATATTAGAATCTCACATAATAAAAGGTCATTAATCTGATGCAACAGAGGTTTGGCCAACCAGGGTAAGCAGTCGATGTGGTCGCTGTTAGCGTTTCCCGTTCAGAGTGTGATGTAAGGTCAAAATTTACGAGAGTGAAAGGAGACGTGGGTTTACTAACTTGCTCAAGGGCACTTGACAGTCGTTACTGAGAGAAAGTGGACTGTTAATCATTCGCTGCATGCTCACATGATCTCATCTGACCTTCAGCATCCCACCACCCCTACGTTTCTGGAGTCAAATCTAATCAACATGCTCGTGTCGTCTTCAGCCGTACTGTACAGCAACTTGGAGGTGAAAAGGGAAAACAAGGGCAGGTATCATGTACTGTATATATTACCTACTACTATGTGTTTGGAGGCTTTTACACAAATCACCTGACAACACCAGGAATCCAAGCAGACATGTTTTATCATGATGGATATTCAAACCAGGGATGTTCACCAGTCCTGGGTTTCAAACTAGGCATTCTAACAACCGTGGCTGCTTACTCCAAATTACTCTACATAAACATAGTAATGTCGGCTCCCTGTGTTAGGACACCGGTGTTTTGCTGCCATGCAGCTCGAGGTAAAGTGAACATCCCTGTAGCAGACTAATCCCATGTTCTCCTCTGATAGTTCCCTCCTGACACAGTAATATCCCTCCTCGGCTCAGCCAACAAGCCCTGGCTCTCAGCCTGAAAACAAGGGCTATTTTCAGGCTCAATAGTAGGAAGCCGGCAGCTCCGATACATAGAAAGGCTTAAATACTCCAAATGAAAAAAAAAAAAGGAAAGATAGTGTGTTTGTGAGAGTGAGAGAAAGGCCGGTTGTAACCCCTTTGCCAGGAAACAGTCAGTCTCTTTCGGAAGGACTGATAAATGCTGGGAAAGGCCAGGGACACATTATTGCCAGATTAATGTGAGGAAAGGGTGTATTTTACTTTGACATCCTTCGATAACAGTAGGGGGAAATAGGTTTTGCAAAGTGTGTGATATGATGAATAACAGTGGTCGCAAGATGAATCTAAAGCCGAGGTCACACTGCACCACATTCAAAGTGGTAGGATCGCTGTACACACTTGCCACCTTTTAATCGGGAGTCTTGAAGTCGTTGTGGTTTTGTGGAAACAGAGGGTCACACAAGACAGGATTCTTCATCTGGAATCCCTGATGAGGTCTTTAAACTAAGTCACGGAAAACACACGTGTGATGTTGTAGTCGGCGCACTTGTTTCCACACAGTTAGGCTACAGGCGAGGCGACCCCTCCGCCAGGTTTCCCCTCAACCGATGTCCTGTGCTCTCATTGGCTGTAGCTCGCCAACAGACTACCCGACAGATCCAGACGTTTAGCACGCGAGATATCTGGAATGCGTCAGCAGAGCTCGAGCGCCGAAGTGCGAGCGCCAAGTCAAGTGCGGATTTGCTTCTGATCTGGGGCTTTTGGAGCTGTACAAACTGTCTGCGAGCGGAAAATTTGGGCTAAAGTCGTGTAGTGTGAACTAGGCATAATGGCATTGTGGGAATATTTTTCGGGAAAAAACGTTTGTCAGACTTTTCCGTGATCTTGTCTTTGTTCTTGTGAAAAGTTTGATTTCCTCGGGCTTCAAAATAGTAGCCAAGTGACGGAGTCGATTAATCAGAGAGAGGTTGCAAGTGGATATTGATTTGTTTTAAGGGTCACAAAAAGGTTGGGAACCACTGCTTTATTACACAATGATGTCTCTATGAAACACCGAATATGTAACGTAACCTTCAATTCTTTCTTCTTGATGCTCTTTAAAACTCACACGCTTAAAATGCAAATTCAATAAGCTAAACATTATTGCTTTTAGACTACTAGTGAAATAATCTTTGTAGTTTATGGTGTTTTAAATTTTACTGAAATGAAAAAAAAAATACTCAAAAGAAGGTTAAATTATATTAACTGAGTGAAGAATTTAACTGAGTGAAGAAAGGTTAATGTTTTTTAATTAAAAGCACATTGTGTTCTTTGGAAAGTTCCTAATTTAGCAGATTTATTTGAAATATTTCATTTCGACAAACTAGCCGCAAAGCCGGGTCTATTTAAACACGAACAACCTCCATAAAACGCATGTGGTCAGCGAGCAGAAAACACAAGGCATGATCCTTGTTTCAATGTTTGGTTTTGCGCTGACCATCTGAATCACTGAAATAAAGAATGAGCCGAAGCCAAATCTTTTAGTGTGTAATTACAGATACTTGAATTATGTGTTTTCCCCCCTTCAGCCGCATTACAGTTGCTTTCTGTATAGAAAATCATTGTTATAGGACAACAAAAACAGCCTCCCTGCCTCCTCTCCCTCTCTGTGTCTTTCTTCACTCAGTTAATATAAGCAGCGGAGGTGCCGTTTCCTGATTCGCGCGCCATTTCACAATTATGAGTCTCAACAGGGAGCGTTCATTAATGTTATGCTAATTTTCTGTATCCAATTAATTCTTCTCTCTCCCCATCTCTCTCCCGCTCGCTCTTGTTCTCCCATTTGGAAATCGTAGCTGTCAGTCAACTGTGGCGTCGAGAAACACAAACAAACCCTGTGAAATAATCACTAATGTATTCAGCCGGCTTATACTTCCTATTTCCGTAAATTACATTGCTGCGGTCAGGTGGAAAAGCATGTACATGCAGAGAGTAAAGAAGAAATAAGTGCTTATATTTTTTTGTTTTGATGCCACACATTTTTGAAATTATACACTCTGGTTTCAAATGCCTTAGAGTCATAAAACGTGTTCGGCACATAAATAACAGCATAAGCTTTCATTTCCAGTACGACAGAGAGAAAATATTTACATTTACAGTCACGATATGACCTTAAATAAACTAAAGAAATAATAAGGGAATGTAGAAAAGCACATCTTATTCAAACACTGAATATACCTATAATTTAATGCAACATTTGAAATATAACATTACAGATTTACTGCAGTGCAGGCAATGTAATCGTGCCATATTAGATATGACAAAACATAAATATTCTACATTGTAAAGACATCTTTATGCTGTCTAGACAGATCAGTATAAGAGAGTTAGTTTAGAAAGTATGAGCAACATGAATAACTTCATTTAAAAATGGACATGAATTGTTCCTCCGTGTGCATTAAAGTGTGAGGAGATAAGAATGAAAACAAAAGCAGAATGACAATCATTGACATTGTCAGACACACACACACACTCACACACGCACACACACACAAACAAACACAGAGAGTCCTTACCCTGAGGTAGTTGAGGGTGAAGTTGGTCAAACCCATGCGAGTGATGTTTTTGGACAGTTGTTCCAGCACCTGAGGGTCTTGTGCCTAAAGTCCGCAGAGGAGAAATGAGAACAAATAGATATATAAGATATATAAGCATATATTTGTATATCCTTTTTTTGTTATGTTTGCATTCAAGTGACAACGAATAAACTAATTATCTACAGGCAATTAGGCTAATTGGCATTCATCAGATAATGCACATTTCGACACATTCACACCGTCGAGTCATAAATGCAACTCCTTAACATTGTTATCGCAGTGGTGCCGTGGAGCCGACTGGAAGTATTTCAGGCCTTCATTTCACACTGTTGTCAAACGTACGTACGTACGTATATGTATGTGTGTATGTATTGTTTATTGTTTGTTACTTACCACTACATTGGTATAAATTCTTATTAGATCATGTGTATATATACAAAATTTATGTATGTGTGTGTATGTATGTATGTGTGCGTATGTATGTATGTACGTTTGTGTGTACGTATGTAATACATACATACATACATACACACACACACACATACATACTATGTATGCATGTACGTATGTATGTATATATACTGTATATGTATATATCTACATATGTATGTATGTATATATGTATGCACATATGTATGTATGTATTTATGTATGTATATATGTATATATACTTTATATGTATGTATAATGTATATGTATGTATGTATTTATGTATGTATATATGTATATATACTTTATATGCATGTATAATGTATATGTATGTATGTATTTATGTATGTATATATGTATGTATACTGTATATGTATGTATGTACGTATGTATTTATGTATGCAGGGTCTGGGGCAGCAGGTAAAATGTGTTGATGATGTTAGGTTGATGAAAAAACTGACCAAAAATTGTCACTAATAAAAACATTTTTATTGTTTTTTTAGTGAAGCCTAAAATAGCAGCAGCTTGATGACGTCCACTTGACAGTTGCATCATTCACCTAAAAGATTAAGAACTGACCACTATCTTTGAATATAATCTGAAGATCAGCACTGAATACATAAATTGATTGCAAAATAGAAAAAAACACGTGAATATACAGTATGTGTAGGAGTAAAGAATGCATCTTAAATAAGAACAAAGCCAAGATAGCAATTACAGGATGACATCTGAGAAAGGAGGAGAAGACTTTTCACTAAGCGCGTCTGCCGCTCCAACAATAAGCAGTCAAATCATAAAAAAGCTGTAGGTATTGACAGAGCAAAACACAGCCCAGACTGAGGAGAAGCAGTGAGCACGCTCGCCTTCACCGCCTCATGAAAAATGCATAATTCTATCTCCAGTCGCATCTCAGTGTGGAGAAAGTCAAGAGGGAAGCGAAAAGAGTTCCTCTGTACCGTCAGCAGACCGACGTGAGTGACGGGGGAATTGAATTAGTGTGCACTATTTGGCCGACGGCGGATCAGAATCTGAATTACTTGACTCATCAAGTAGAATTAGTCTGAACGCGCTGTGCAGGAATCCGTCTTGGCAGCACCGGTGCAGCCGTGTGACAACAATGGGTGGAGTAACACGGGTTAACATACTGGCACATATGGTGCAGGCCGGGGACGACAGACACTCGGTTCAAGAGGCCAAACACAGACAAACAACTGAGAACACGCTCTAAGAAAACACATTCAGAATTCAAGAGGTGTGGCGTTGGTCCAAATAAGATGTTTAAACAGCGGAGGAGCTCTACAGCACATTAAACCTAATGTTAGAGGAGCCTGCTCCGCTGAATAAATACATTTAAGTACATTTTTGAGGTTGAGTTTAATGATGCTCTATACTTCTATTCAACTACATCTCAAAAGGAAATATAGCTCTCTTTAGTCCACATTTATTTACATACAAAAATATATGACCATCTTACAACGTGACCCGTTGTTAGGGATTTAATGTACACAACTTTATATTGTGTCGTTAAAATGTTCTAGCTTGAGCCAATAAAAGGCTGCGACCACATTAATGCATCAGTATTAATAATCAAACAATATATATAACAAACACAAGAGATGATTATCAGCAAACAAACACTGACTTTTAATACTTTGAGTACATTTTCTTGATAATACTACTATATGTAATATCATTGTATTGCTGACTACTTCTTCCAAACAGGCTTACTATTTATTAACCATAAGGATATACTGTAAAAACAACAGTGCAGTGCATTTACTGTTTAAGTGTTAAGGTCTCTTTTTAGATGGTCGGCTGTATTACTGCTGCTAGTGGTGTCTTCACAACTAATCGTTGCCATGCTGCATTATTTGCTAAATGTGTTATCGTCATGAATTTAAATGTATCGATATGCAACTGTTTGAAGTCCACTCGTCTGCTCTACCTTATGTTTGTTCGACGGTATGCAGACTGTACGAGTGGGATGGAGGTGGGTGTAGCAGATGTTCGCGAGGGGAAACTTCCATAGTGTTTTACCCGTGTGTACTTCACTATTGTCAATGTGTAATGTGTTAAGTAAGTACATTGACTCTAGGACTGTAGACTTTGGAGCTACTTTATACCACTATTTCCATTTTATTGCTACTTTACACTTTCACAGTTCATGTATTTTACCGCTAAAGAATAAAAATTAGCAAGTACGATTTCAAAAACATATATGAAGCAAATTATGATTATATGCACATTTGCAACATAAACTCTACTCTGTCATCTCATCATACAAAGTACTTCCTGTTTATCTCATGTTTCTCAGAAATATTCACTTTGGGTACATTTTAAATTGAATTAAAATATGCTACATTTTTTACAGTACGTAGGATTGTTGAACTTATTCTACAGCTCGTGTGATTCTACGTCAGTTAGATAAATAGCTTGATACTATTTCCATCACAGAGCAAACACCTCCAGCATCTATCATACTAATATCAAATATAGGCTGTTTCTTTATACACTTCTGAAGACTAAAATAAGAAACAAACTTTATTTCTTTTCCAAACAGTTCCTCTTGAGCGACTGTAGTTGAGATCTCATCAAAAAACGGGGCCTTCCCCAGTGTCTACATCTGCACCGCTATCTGCAGTTTCAACTTTCCTGCTCTGACTCCCATGTGTGCGTATCTGCTTTCATTAGTCCAGGCAACGATCAAAAGGCTGAGCTCACACTGGTGCACAAATCAGCGAACAGCTGGCCAGGACCCACAAAAAAAAAAGCCCACAATATCCCACTCTCCAGGAATTAGTGTGAATACCCAGAGGGGCCAATTTATGGGCGAGGGAAAAATTCATATGAAGATTTGGCCAAAAAAGAAGCTGCCTATAAAGACGAAGCTGCCTCTTATACACACCTTTAGGTCCACGGGGGTAAGTGGAAAATACTTGGAATGAATCTCGCTTTAATCATCAATCAAATGTGAGGAACTGCAAGTAAAGAAAATGCATTGCATAAGGCTTTTTTCCAGACATGGCAGGACGTTTACGTAAAAGAGAGGAGGCTTCATCGCTGCTGTAAAACAGCTGTGAGTTGAGAAGTTTAATGACATGAAGGAAGAAAGTTTATCACAATCTTCTACTGAATCTCCCAATAAACGTTCTCATCAATTTCCTCATTTATTAGGTAGCGAACTCTGCTGCCTGGTTTATGAAGTCTGACTTTAAGTTGGGAATTTCTCTTCGCTCTCAAGCTGAGGGCGGTTTGCTGGATATTCTTTTAAGTTGAAAGCTGAAAATGTCAGGAAGGAGACAGCTGGTCCAATTATTGTGGTTGTACAAGATTTGTTTTTGTCCCGTTTTCACTGCGAGACAAAAATTTAAAATAGACTGTCTTATGACATGAGAATAATCTCCCAAATAAAGTAAAGTTGGCTCATTCAAAGTGGTTTTAGTAAAGTGACTTTATCTTCTTTGACAGTTGGAGATTATACAGCGGAAACATGTTGCAAAGATCTTAATCAAGCGGATAAAACACACATTTAATTTCTCTTTGTGTATTTAACTATGTGCTGACCAATATTGCATTGTCATGACTTTAATGTAAAAGTGACTCGGGCGCTTATTATGACATGAGACCAACATGTAAAGTTGTCGTCACATTCTCGCCAAAATGAATATACACTCAGTTGCCAGTTTATTAGGTACAGCTAGCTAAAGGTAATGCAGTCTAATTCAACAGTCCTGCAACGAATCCTCCCTGCATGAAGGTTATAATGTTCATTTTTGTGCCGTTTTGTGGTGCTCTTATACAGAGAGGAGTTTCTGTAATTTAGCCGTATTGATAGGAATGGAGTGGACAAAATAATACAAACACCTGTCACTATGTTTGATCTGGCCTCCTTTAGGCCTATTTATAGAAAGATTCCATGATTTTTCTGTAGAGCAGCTGTGCCGTTTTGTACAACTTCAATTCTGAATCATTTGAAAACAGAAGACCTTCTGCGAGCGCCAGCTTCACTCCACGGCGCCAGTGACTAAATGTGTGTTACACTTAGTGGAATTAAGCAGATTATTCATTCGACCTTGTTATTTTTTTTTTCTCTCTCTCCCTTTTCAGACAAGGGCCTTTTTTTAAATATTTTTATCCTCGGTGGCCTTTGATGTCTGCAAATAAATTGGTTTGCAAAAATCCCTCCAAACTTGCTTTGTTGGCGTTTAAATTTGATATGCTCATGAGTAGGTACTAAACAGTGTCTTTGGCAGAGTGCAGAGCCCCTATTTAGGATTAAAAATAAAGAAATAAATAAGGGGTGGGGGGGGGGGGGGGGGGGCGTGTTAATGATGTCACACTCACGTGCATGGCCAGGATGCTGCGGGGGATGAGCTCTCGGTACTGCCGGATAGTAAAGTGCCACGTCTTGATCCTCATCAGATCATCAAAGGCAAACTCCAGTATCAAACGACCCTCTGTACAAACCTGCACAAAAGATCAGATA